>NC_056737.1:642829113-642979113 GCF_019279795.1 Protopterus annectens
GTCTCTGACAGAGGCAGACAGTAACTATACCCAGAAGTAATATATCCCCCCATAGCTTTTAGAAACTTCCTAACTAACATACCTCCCTCCTAATAAATGCCCATGATACATAAGGACACAATTGTGTTGGATTGCATGGCTAGGCTTATAAAGCCCCTGGTGGTTGTCGGCCTAGTATAAACCTATGAACACCACATCTGGTGATGCCATGCTTCCACAATATATGTCCTAGGCAATACCACAGCATATAATTCAGAAATATTACAAAACTATAGTGAAAACTGAGGGAAAAATCTACTACAATTGTATAACCTAGTCCCAAAATATTCTAATCTTCCATAATAGAAATCAGTCTAGTAATACTGCCAGGAAACATTTGTTTTAATGACCTTAACAGAAAGTACATCAATAAACGTCAAGAAAAGTATAGCAAACAGCAGCTTAATTAGCATCCAAAATCTATTTGATAAATACAATACATCCATTCTGTGTTTCTGGTTCTTGTTCTGTACAAGCTGCCCAAAATGAAACTGACAGCCTTTTGGTTCAGAATTAGAGATGTAAAATCTGACAAACAACTGTACGCAGCTCAGTTTAGATATGACTGTATTTAGGAAGCCAGTCAAGTTCATGTTCTTTGACTAATTCACAACATTACATGGTCTTTTGTCTCATAAAATTCTATACAAGAGATACACTTTTAAAATGTGCATTCACATGAATAAAGTCATGAACAGAATAAAACTGGTGAAATCTCTTACCCTTAGTCAGGGAATTCTTGATGATGATATAGAGGATAGGGTTGCCACCTTTTCAAATGGCCAAAGTGGGACATTTTCGGGACACACCTTTTTCTCCTAAATAAAAGCTTATTCTTGTAGCAGTTTAGCTGCTTATTATGTTTCTTGTAACATTTAGGTATTTCAGATACAGAAATAACTATTTTATGCAACTATTACATAAAATATGGGACATAATTATGTCTTACAATCTCAGGACATTTGCTCTTTTTAATATTTTTTGTCAGGGCACAACTGCCCAAAGAGAGACTGTCCCTCTCAAAGTGGGACAGGTGGTAACTCTAAGGATAGCTATGCACAAATCCGCAATACTGCCTGTACTGGATAACAACAGTGTTCACTGAAAAAAAAAACAACTTTCAAGGACCGAACACTAGTATAAAATTCTGAGAGCTTCAGTACAGGATTATCCTGTAGCTTCAATTTTGCTTCATGCAGTTAAAAAACCCAGTAAATCAAAATACTTTATGAGGGCAGTGATTGCGCAATGTCAACAGACTTTGATAAACATGTCTGGTAAACCCTTTTAGGCTTCATCCCTACTAATGTCATTATATTCCATAATATCCTGCAAAACACCTGCAACATCAACTTCAGTACTATCCAGAACTCACCTCAGTGTGCACTGAGGTATACAATTGTGCCGTACACTCAGACATACTGCTCAACCTCTTACAGCAAGAAATCTGGACAAAGCCATAAATAATGGGGGGACAAAGGCCCAAAAATAGGGACATTTTTTTAAATATTGCACTTGCAAACTTAGAAAGTTGATAGAATAACAGTTATTGCATTAGCTTGAAATTTCTGAAGGGTATGAAGTCTGAAACTGCCTTTATTTTTCAGACTTCAAACCTTGATTATTTGCAAATGATTTGTCAGAAAACCACACTTTTATGAGAAACAGACCAAAAATATGTGGCAAAAATCAGAACATTCTGAGGAAATCTGTACAGTTGAGAGGTATGCACTCAGATGAATAAATTGCAGTTAGCACATTGGGCACATGTTAGAGCAGTTGTGGGGAAAAAAATATTTATGAGGCTTAACCTGATTATCTCTATTTTTTCGGGGAGGATGAAATCCAGTGTGTGAGACACACTTTCTGTAGAAGAATCCGTGGCATACAACAGAAATCCAAAGAAGGTACCTGTTTTAATGTAGCAGAAATACTTATAGGTAAACACTGGGCAACTGGTCTGAAGACTATTACATGCTAAGCCAATAACTAGATAGTGATTAAAGATGAAAAATCAAAACATACTTTGAGTCTGTGAAGTAAACACATTAAGCATTACGCCAACCCTTAACTCCTGGTGAGTTTTCATGTTTCTGGACATTCAGTATTCTGGCCTAAAGATACTGAAATTCAAAATGTTAGTATTTCAAGATTCAGAAGTGGAACCAAATGAATATCAATTAGTATGGACAACGTATGGACAACAAAAGAGCTAGAACTTAAAAAATAAGTTTTCCCTCATAGATTGTAGCACATTTCCTAGCATGAATGACCCATGCCACAGGGAAAAAATGGGCCATAGGGACTCCCAGCAATGGGAGCAAATGGGGCAACATGGCAGTGGGAAGGGATGACTCAATTTTCAGGGGAAGATCAGTGCAAAATATTACAAAGATGTCAAAAAAGTTGTTAATACCCAGAGAGTACTACTGTGCTACAGATATCAAGAGCGAAACTGAATGTAATTACATATCTTCTGCACTTTCTTATATTTTATATTTAAAAAATACATAAATGCTTTCTGCTGTCTTCCTTCCCCAAAGTAAACATATACCCACCAAGAATAAACATATTTCTATTTTTCTAGGGCAAGACAAACATATGGCCAGGAGTAAAAGACTCAGCACTCTCACTTATCAACTCCATGATTTCCACACAAAGCAACACAACAAACATATGTATAGGCATAAAAATAAACATGTATGGCAAGTCTTACAGGGGAGACATAGACTCTTGCATCCTACACCCCATTTCCGAAAATATACTAGCACCAAGTTTGCTTTACGATAGGGAAAGGATAAGCACCCTACCTGGAATTACGTCTTTTATCATGTCTTTACATTTGCCTGCAGTGATCATGTCAGATTTCAATATTCCTGCACTTCACACTTAATTTTAAATACTATGAAGTCTGATGTTTTACATCTTAACTTGACACTGTCCTCCCACAATAAGAAAATTCAACAGGAATATATAGAATAGCTGGACACTGCTAAAGACTAGGAACAACATTTTCATCAGTTCAGAGAGTTTTGCAAGTCATCTGACATGCATATAAGTAGTATTACTGCTGCTAAGAAATATGCATTCATTAATGTAACAAATCCTCATTAACCTTGTTATTCAAGCCTATCTCTGCCTAACTCTTTTAGCTATGGTAATAAACACTGGTAATCCATCTATCCACAGATGTGGAGTTGGTCAGTCTATCAACAGCCATTTCTATGAAAGCCAATAGACTGACAAAAAAGTGTTGCAATAACTTATCAACAGTGGAATTTTCACTTTTTTCCACTACTGTGCAACCTCAAAGTAGGTCTATATAATTTGGAGGGTGGGGGTGTCCCCTCACATGGTGCTGGTGAATGAGAACACCCCCCCCCCCGCAAAAACAATTAACTAAGAGGCTTGCCACGAGTTATTTTGGTAGAATTGTTTTGGTGAACTCACTTTCATTTAAAGTGCATTCAGCCACGAAACATGATCCCACATAAGAAAAACATGCGCTAATTTATGACACAATTATCATTTTCTGATATCCATTCAACTTTCCTTTGCTTTACAGTAGGCAGTATAGATACATTTACACACATATTTATTTATTACTTTTAGTCATGAACTGAAATAACAGAATCACAGTTGGAATAATAAGTTGAAGTTAGATTTGGTAGAAAACTCATTTAGTTAAATCACATTTGGTCTAAGCTCCAGCTGGTTCTGCACTTAGAGATATATAAAGTTGTTTTACCGGGTGATTGATGTAGCCTATACATAATCACTACTTGCATGTCTTCTATTTGTGTGCTGACAGTGATTCTATGTGTGTGTGGCATTTTCATTTTCTCCACAATTATGCAATCACCAATTTAGTATATGTAAGGGGTAGAGGTTCAGAGAGGTATGCTTCTCTGCAAAAAATTCTTTTTGAAACATTTTCCCTTGGGTGATTTTCACTCCATATGAAGTTTTTAATATTGGAAATTCAATTAAAAGGTGTTTCTGAGAATCAGCTTTCAACCATAAAAATAAAAACATTTTTTTTTTATGTTTTTGCAGGGGGGCAAGCCCTCCTGCACCCCACACACCGCCTGCTAATTAAATATATCAACTCTGCAATTGCACTACAGTGAGGAAAACGGTAAATATCCTGTTCCATGCTGTATGGCAATCTCCATTCAAAATGTTTCAAAACTTCAGTCTTATAGTGTGTGTGTGTGTGTGTGTGTGTGTGTGTGTGTGTGTGTGTGTGTGTGTCTGTGTGTGTGTGTCTGTGTGTGGGGGAGGGTGTGTGCATGTGTAATGACACTGGATTTGTTCTTATAACAAGATGATAATAAATGCTTCCGCACTTGATAACCATGCCACAAGCCCACATTCATCCATTCAGTCCTTTCCTCATTTCTATCAGAGCATAAATGAATAGAGAGTAAAGCAGCCAAAAATTAATGAAATAAAGTGGCAGTTAATATTACCACAGATGTGAAATATGCATACTTACTCAACAGTTGCTTACAACACAGTCCAAAATCAAGTGCGCACTAATTTTCTTGATTTAGCCAACAAAAACAAAAAACAAAGACATAAAAGGGGATAGCTGTCTTAGGTTATAAATGCTTGACATAAGAATTACTGTGAAGACAGCAGTAATGCCAAAACTGTAATCTGCAAATAATCAAGTTGAAGTGACTCAGAGTCAAACCTAAAGATGATGGAATGCAGGTAAATAAAATATGTGAATGTCTACTGTGTTGACCATTGCTGAATGCACTGAAAGAGGCCTTGCAAACAGCTAAGCCAGTCTTAACTGCTTTATGGGGAAATCCCCAAGTATTTCCCATGATACACTGCTTTACATGGTATATCTAATCTTGCTGTACATAAGAAATTTGCAGTATGAACAGTGCCTTTACTCATGAACCCTTTTTTAAAGTAGTTACCTTAGGGTTTTTTCCTGTTTGTATTTCTGAGACAGACACTCCTGGCCATGGTGCTCTGTCCATATTACATTCTCCTACTCTTTATGATGATTATTACCTACTGGGATGTTAGTCTGTCATGTTATTTCTAGGGCCTGAATAATAATCTTTTTTGTTTTCTGTTTGCTTTGCATATGACACTGAAATGAAGTTTGCATCAGTTCTTCACCCTTGAATTGCAGTTCTTTATGTAGAATCCAGACCTATTAGTCTGTCTGTGGGAAATAGCAAGGGGCCTGATTCAGAAAGGTTACCAGGAAGTATGCATGAGGTATACACCTTGCAGTAACCATTTATGATTCAGAGGCAGCACTATCACTGTGCTGCTACACGAAGATGTTCTGCACCATGATGGGCTGTCTCTTTGTCCATGATAAATATTAATGAGGCATTCTGGCAGAGATGCATATGCTAATTTGTCACATGCATCCCCTTGAAACTGTCTGTGGTAAGATATTAACAAGCCAAGTGACTCAGAGAATCTCTCTGCTGTGTAAGTTAATACAACCACTTGTGGCCACTCATTTCAATGAACACAACCAAAAGCTCCTGTTCATTCATCATGGTGAAGGTAAGTGCTGGGGAGTTTAGTGGATAGGTGTGTGTGCATGCATGCAAGAGGCTTTATGTGTCAGTGCTTGTCTGCCTCGCAGGTTGCATGGGGGGGGTTAATGAAGGGTTAGGATAGGTTTGTGTGTATGTAGGAAATCTGTTGAAAAACAACAAGTGGCACAGTGCTAGCAAAACTGAAACTCTGGACCACAATTTCTGCACCAGCAACAAACAAAGTTTCAACGATTTTATTTGAAAATGAGCGCTTTCGGTAGAGAGCAATCTCCCCACCTTCAGATGTGATGAAGGTGGGGAGATTGCTCTCTACCGAAAGCGCTCATTTTCAAATAAAATCATTGAAACTTTGTTGCTGGTGCAGAAATTGTGGTCCAGAGTTTCAGTTTTGCTAGCACTGTGCCACTTGTTGTTTTTCAACAGTTTGCCTTTGGTGTCTGATTTTGTGAAATTTGTATGTAGGAAATGTGTGTGTGTGTGTGTGTGTGTGTGTGTGTGTGTGTGTGTGTGTGTGTGTGTGTGTGTGTGTGTGTGCTCACGATCGCATGTATTGGGTGGCTATTGTACCTCCACACTCCCACTCACTGATGAGAAAATCCTGCAACATTGGGTTGGAGGGGACCACGTCTCACATCTTACATCTTGTGACTTAAAAAATAATAAGGATGATGGAGGCACTAGACACCAAATATAAGTCTTGCATCTCATGCCTTAATGACCCTTAACCCTAACAAGGAATGGAGAACCACTAAACACCACTTAGACAAGACATGAACCAGGGAGCTGTTGACATAACTTGAAGGCACTTCAAAAAAATAATGTTTTATAGCACTAAAGCTGTGGGGGGAAGGAACACTAGACATAAGGGATATTATTTGAAGTGCATGCGGAACTAGAAAGGATTCAAACATTACTCTTTCTTACCTTAACGCCACACCACTGGGGTAACGCCAAAGCTGTAAACCTTTAGGTACTTGTGATAACTCGATATTTTAAGCAGTTAACTGTTATTAAGCTGTAAACTTTATATTCTAGTAATGTTTTTTCAAAGTTTTTTAACTGTTCAGCTATGGTTAAATTAACTTTGTTAGTTACAGTAGTATTATTGCTGCCCATATTGAAATTGAAACAGTTCATCTTCCAACCATGGTGCTTACCATGAATATCAGCAATATCAGCAGTGTGGCGGGTAACAATGAATTTATATTGGAACTTCGTAGTTTATTTGACAGGACTGGATGTGATCTTATGCGTGTGATGGTCAAATATAATAGTAAACGTTTGGAGCAGTTAGAAGTGGATCTGGAGAAAGTGAATTATAAAATCTGTTCAGATTTACAATTTGACCATTAGATTACAAATTACGATAACATTTTTTCCAATATAAACAATTACTGCTCCAAAAATTTAGAATGTAAAACTAATAAATTGAAATGAGATATTGAGGCATATAGGAAGGGGAGGGCTTACCCAAAGCCTCCTGGTTTTCATGACAATAATTCTACAAGAACCAATCATATCTCTCAGTTTGATCATGGGTTGAGAGATACTACTTCTGGAGTCAGAGATGAGGTAGCCCCTTTAGAGGGGGTGGAACTGAGAAGGTTAGAATGCCTCCAGAACAGGCGGAACCGGTTACCTTCCTTGAAACAGCTGTATCAACGTGAGAATAATCAACAACAGAGTGCACGGCCGAAACAAATGAGCACTTACTACAGGAAATAATCAATGAGAACAACTTTTCCCAGGATTTATTTGCTTCAGGATGTGTATGCGCTTTTGATGAACATGATGAGGACATTTCATCGAATATGGAAGGTGAACTAGAGGAACAAGAATTACTGGACATTGCTTATATGTCATTGCCACCAATTATTGAGAATGAAACTGCCGACTTCAAGATATACAACTATTCTAACAAGATTTTAAATACTGGACATGCAAATATTTTATCCAAAGGGTGAACATTTGTGCCTGCCAGGCGGGCTGACTTGGTAAGCACTTTATGTGATTTTAAAATTTATACCCATAACTTAAATTTTAAAATGTTGTTCAACAATGAAAATATGGTCCAGAATAGTGGTTTAACTCACCCCAGTTTATTCAATCACCCTTTAAACAATCATATATATAATTTTGAAAGGGTTTGTGAGCATGAGATACACAATATACTGAAATAGAAAGTAAGGTTAAATATTCTAATATTACCAATGAGGAAAAGAGTTTTTTGGAAGAATTAACTGGGCATTTCAGTATTAGAGTAATGAAACCTGATAAAGGGGGTGGTGTAGTTATAATGAATGTTAATGACTATCAAAACCAAATGAATGGTTTATTATTTGGAGGGAAGTATTGTCAGGTATCACGTAATGAAATAAATTTGGTCTTTCGTAATATAGACGTTTTATTGATGGATATTTTATTGCAAGGCGAAATTTTGGAAAAAGACTATGATTATATGCACAATGAGAAGCCTGTACTAGCTAGTGTATTTCGTATACCCAAAATACATAAATGTCTTAACAATCTACCCCTCAGGCCAACAGTTGCTGGTTCTAGGCCTAAGACATATTTTATAGCACAGTGGATAGACCATCAAATAAAGGGAGGGCTTAGTAAAAATATTAGTATTTGTAAGGACTCTTGGCATTTTTTGAAACTGGTCAACTCTTTACCTAATAGTGATTTGGGATTATTTATTACCATTGATGTACATAATCTATTTTCTGAGATACCACAAGACATTGGATTATATTGGTTTGAACAGCAGTTGTTCAGTACTGGGGATTTAAATAATACAATGGTTAACGCATGTGTTTCTCTCATGGATGTTGTGTTAAAAAACAATTTTATTTTGAGGGACAAACATACATACAGGCAGACAAAATGAGTTGCCATGGGGGCTGCTTGTGCCCCCAGTTTTGCTAATTAGGCCATGGACCAATGGGGAAAGGAGTTTGTCTTTTCTAATAATTTTGTGGCATGCTGGTCTTTGTACATTAGGTTCTTGGATGATGTGTTTATTTATTGGATTGATTCTGTGGAGAGGTTGCATGAGTTTTTAGTATATATCAACAACACTGTGCATTTTTTAAAATTTTAATCACAATATGATAGACATAAATTTCCTCCTTGGATGTTGAAATTGGGAAGGATTATTTAAATAAATGTTTTTATTCTACTATTTATTGCAAACCGACATTTTCTAATATATACTTACATTATTCTAGTTGGCACCCTATGCACCAAAAAAAAAGCAATTCTAAAGGGCCAACTTTTTCATATAGCAAGGATGTTGTCCAACATAGAAGTGTTTCAAATTGAGAGTAACAAAGTATTGAATATGTTCATAAAGAGAGGTTATCCTGAATATTTTTTAATGGAAATTTATAATGAAGTTGTTGCCAAAAGAAACAATGGAGTGTATACATCTATTTTAACAGGAATTAGTGAATCCAATATGTAGTATGATATGACCCTAGCTTGTCAAGTGTCATCTTACAAAAATCGTTTCATTACCAGTTTTTCCCTGAACAGCTACTGCATAGCTGAATGTTTATGTAAAAACTGGGAAGTTTTTTCAAGGATGTTGACTTTATTAATAAAGTTGGTGAAAAAACTGTGATGGTTTATAAAAAAATGGGAATGTTTAAAAACTTGTATGGAGAGAAAAAAACAGTGATGTCAATAATAGGCAGAACACTGGCACTAAAAAATATGGCAATTGTTCATCATGTCATTGTGTGAACATTAGCGACAAGTTCACTATAAATCAAAAAGTTTACAATATAAAAGGTAAGTTTTCTTGTAATACTGCAAATGTTATATATTTGGCTTAGTGCAACCAATGTCCTGCATTTTATGTTAGAAAGACCAGCAGACAGTTTAAAAGATGAATATATGAACATTAAAAACAAAAAATTGAATAATGCTCTTTATAGACATATTGAGACATGTGATACACATAATTTTAATTTCTTAATAATTGAACAGGTAAAAAAGATGGCCAGGGGTGGGTCATTGACAAACATTTAGAAAAAACTGAATTAAAAAACATTTGTTACTAAATGCATGTAATTGTCCAGGTTTAAATGATTCCTGCACTATTAGTTCACTATTAAAGTTAAAGTTTTATGGTATGAATTAGTTGTATATAACTATATTTAATATATTTGTATAAATATTTTTAAATGGCACATATTTTAATGGCATATATTAATGTGTTTTAGTTATTATTATTGGTTGGTTTTATGCATGTGACATGACTTGAGGGGTATTTAAGGGAGTGTTTTTTGAATGCAATGTTCTGATGAGGTTCTTTTGAATGATAGCACTCAACAATAAAGTTTGTTTGTGTTTGATTCAAGATACAAGCTGTGGTTCCTTTGAAGACTGTTTCATCTGTTTATTGTGTTCCTGGTTTGTGCTTTGGTTGTGGTGGAATATATATATTTTTTGTTACTGGCAAACATCCAGATCTTTTCATTAGTCCTCAGCTGTCCCTGACCTTGGAGAATATGCTTGATTTTGACTGCCATGTCCCTGGCATGGCATACCTCTCAACTGTATGGATTTTTTCCCTTACACTTTAGGTCTCTTCCACATAAAATTTGTGGTTTTATGACAAATCATTGAGGACAGAAGTCACTAGATAACAATGGACAATTAAGTTTCAGACTGTATATCCTTCACAAAATGAATGCTAAAGGAAAACATGTTATTCTAGCAATTTTCCAAGATTATAAATTCTGTCCATTATTTTTGAATTTGTCCATACATCTTTTGCTGAGGGGTTGATGTATTTCCTCACTTTTTTTCTTTTATTTCCATGTGAACCGCTGATGATTACAGTCAGCCAAAAGTACAAGACATAGGAGTTCTGTGCTTCAAGCACCTAATCTATCCTGAATGGGGGAAAAAAGTGGTATACCAACCCATGCAACTGACCTGCATGGAATTCTAATCAACAATATAAACCTAGCATAAAATAATAGACAAGATAACATTGTTAGATTGCCATTTTTAAAAAGAGAAAAAAACATGATTTTGTGTAGATTAATGGAAAATTCCTACTGGTGCTCTTCCACAGTCAGATGCTTACAACTACCCCATGTCCAAATAAGCTCAGCATGCTGCTTGCTGCGTAGACCTTTATACACCAGACCACTAAAGTTGGCTATTTGAAATAAAGATATAAAAGTAAACAGGGATCTGTCACCTTATCCAGCTCTAAGAACTGGAACAAACAGTGTATCCACCCATCGAAATCACAGCATACACAGAAAATTCCAGAGTATTCACTGGGTCAGATTATTTTCCTTTAAAATAATCTGTAGTCTTAGCCATTTATAGCAGCATCCATTATCAAAATCAAGACAATCCAACTGTTCTTCCTGTCTGGGTGATCTAGGTCTTCCCAAGAGGGGTTGGGGTAAAATAAAACATACTGTCCATTTTTTCCAGTGGTTTAAATCTATTACTTTGTGTCACCTTTACATTGCATTTACACTGCCTTGGAGTTGCATAGCTACCTTTGTCCTGTCCACAGTGCATTACATTAGTGCCTCAGGACTTCCTGCTGTCCACTGCTGAGATTGTAGGTTCAGAACCGAGTTGAAGTTTACATTTTGTTTGTGCAGTATCTGAATTTAAAGTATACTAAGGTTTTGGATTTGCTGCTTTTGGATGCCACCCATTTTTGATTGGCTGTTAGTGTTAAGTGTTCTTCAGCTTCCACAGGACATTCAAAATTGTAAGTGTGTGTCCCTTTTGTCACCTGCAGCAGCACTATGAAGCTCAAGCTAATAATGAAGCCAGGTTCACTGTATCTCTGGAGGGCCAATTCCAGGGATCTTAATTTATTAGGCAGAGTGGTGCTATAGTCAAAAGCAAACATACCCTATGCTCCCACCATCTTAATTTCCTCTCTGAATTTTCTGCCATCTGTAACATGGAGTCTCCTTCCTTCTAATTCAGTTGCTTGACAATGATGAAACTGGGGAGGTTGCTTTTCATATAGCCCTATATGCACTGCACTCTTTCAACTTGCACCTGGTCTGTTTTTTGTTCCGCAGATACTGCAACTCCACTTCTATTAAGGAGACCAGGTCACCACCTTCCTTCCCTTATAAAAGCCATGTTATATGGAGATTATTGCAACAAGGCCAATTCTCATGGTCATCTACCCTGAATTCTATCTTTCATTTGGAGGATCTCACATTTTTGAATTGTTGGCTGTAGAGGGATATAATCGATTCTGCTTATCATGTCCACCCACTATTGATTTAGTTTATTATCTGTATTTTACAGATGCTCCTCACAAAGATCACTAGCACCTTTTGAGTGCTTCACACCCTGAAACAACTCTTACATCTTGACCACTAAGAGCATGTTCCTGCAGGATGGCCTGATCCTCTTTAGTGGTCTCTGTCTTGGCTGTGGTTCATTCCACAGAACACCACACTGCCAGCAGCTACCTTCACAGACAACAGAGTGTTTCTAGCAGATTTAAGCTCCTGATAGTTAACAGCAACAATTAAGACATACTTTTCATCTGACAATAGCATACACTCTGCTTAACCATTTAATTAATCCCCAAGGCATATTGATCTAGCTATAAAGTCACATTCTCTTCATAGCATATTCCTGAGTTTGCCCCCACAGATTTTTCTAAAGAATGTTAATGAGTGAATTCTTCTGACTGTAAGATGAAGCGTATTCCATACTATTAGATGTATCTGTTTTCCTGTCACTTTTTCAGTATTTTGCCCAAACAAGACACTGAAGTCTGTTACGTTAAGTGAGATGTGTGAATTATGTTTAAATACCAGTAGCTCACTTAGTGCCTTTAATCACTGCCCAGTCCATTACATATTTAAATTGTTTTACAACTTACAGCATAATGATCTAGTAAGTTAGTTAGTCTAATGCCATAAATGTCTGTCTGTCTATCTATCTATCCTTCTGTCTCCATATTTCTGTCTATGTTTATACATTTTATGAATTTATTTATTCACTTACTTGTTCATTTACACAGGGTACACAAAGAGAAAAATGTTTAAGCAAAATGAAAGCAAAGCAAATATACAATAAGTTTTACGGTATATGTTGCATGGAATAGCAATCACCATACTATTCAAAGAAGGAAACAATAGCCTACATTAAATCTAATACGGTTATTATTATTATTATTTTACTTTCCAGGTAACTCTACTGGGATTATCATACATAAGCAAATTAGAGAAGGTTATATTCAAAAACGTAAAGATGAAGACTCTAGAAAGCAGAGAAAGAAGGGAAAGGAAGGTCCCATGTAACAACACACCACTGACACAGAAAGAAATTTGTCCATAGGTTTTTGACTCATTTCTTGAAATGTAATTTTTTGGGGGGGCAAGAGACAAATACCTGCTCCAAATCACAAATAACATTTGACTAACATTGCTGGTATTTTTCAGAGTACCTCGGAGCCATTTTGGCTAAACTAACATGGGTAAGCAAAGAGAAATTAAGCATACGTTATGCAAAAAGGTGAAGTATTGATACAAATTGTAAGGTAGGTATAGTTTGCAGTACTGAAGCAGAACTTAAGAGGTTCTCCCTTTCGATTCTCGGCTGGAGTGCGAGGAGTACCTTCTGTGTGGAGTCTGCATGTCCTCCCCACAGTTGGGTGGGTGTTCAAAAGACATGCATAAATGGGCTTGCCTTCGTTAAAGATTGGACATTGAGCTGGCACCTCGGCGTTCGTGAAAATCTACTGCCAATCATTAGTGGACCGGAGATCCACTGTGGCGACCCCTAACCTGGAAAAGCCGAAAGACCAACAAAACTCTCAAGGAAGACTCCTACTTATCCCAAGAAAATGTAAGAGATTTTAAAGTGTTGTGCAGGCAGTCGACCTCACACTCCAACTCTTGAATTATACTACCTCTAAGGCTGCTTTCTTTTTTTCAAAAATGTTTTTTTTTTTTTTTTTATTTTTAACAAGAACAGTGAATAAAAGAGATAATTGCATTCATAACTAAATTAAACTATACACAAAGTCCATAACAAAATCATCCATTTACATGCAGTCAGGAAATCATCTAATATTTATCTAATAATAATAATAATGCAATTTTTCCCAAGCAATTAATTTATGTGTTAAATTTTTTGTATTTAACTTTATGGTAGAAATTTCTTTATCACATAATGATTTGGCTAAATAAATAAACTCATTATTAAATGAGAGAGACAATTCAGTTTTCCAATTTTTTGTTACAGCCTTCCTTGCAACTGTTAGGATTGACCATATTATATGGACTTGGGTTTTAGGTACAACTTTCGGAATCAGTACATTAAACAGAATAAGAGATTCAGAAATTATACAATTATTATTATTTCATAAGGCTTTACAGAAATGTCTAAATTCACTCCAAAATGAGGATAATATTTTACAAGCAACAATCACATGAACCAATCAGTATCTGCTGAATTACATCTCTAACATTTCATATCATTCTTTTTATATATTTTTGCAATCTATGTGGTCTCAAAAAAACATTTATTAAGGTTCCAAGTATGTATTTTCCAATAGGGAGAAATTATTTTCCTGCTGATTTTAAACAGATTTTTTTATTAGTAGTAGACAAATTATTGTTTATTTTAGTAGAGTAGTTCCAATAAGAAGCATCTGTAAAGTTGAGATCAGACCTATTTATCTTTTTTCCATGTTAGTGCAACGTTGAAGTTATATATTTAGGTATTTGGGGGGTATAGAGAGACGTTGCAATAGAGGTGCAGAGGTGCATAACTATCTTGCAAAAAACATTAGTATACCCAATTAGAATTACTCAAATTAATGCTAATTGAGTACCATTTAGCACTAAGAATGCCCTTCATAACTAAGCAGAATATTGCCTGAGACTGAGATTGATCATGTTTAATCAGTGCTCCACCCTGGTTAACAAATTCAGATAACTTCAGAACATCCAAACAGTCCCAGTAATTTTAAGGAAAAACATAACTTATCTCTGAAGAGTTAGGTTCCTCCTCACTCTAGAAATCAACTCTGTTCCACTAATACTCTAAAAGTAGTTAGACTATACTCAGAGGGTAGCATAGATTTGAGAAACAAAACAGTTTCTGATATCTATTTCTAATAAAGCCAGACAGGATATGACAACAATGGGAAACAGAAAGGTAGTTACGCATGCAGAACCCAGACACCTAGTACTTTTCTCAACTCTTAATTATCCTTTAGGCCACTGACAATATACTAATCATTCATCTTGTCCAAAACAGGCCATAGCTGGGGCCATCACCAGGTACTTTTACCAGTTCCCCTTTATCATGAAGACCCTATTTGCCAGGATGCTGGGAAATTTCTCTACTCTTTCTGGGAAGAGGAGTTCTTTGATAGTTACAACTCAATGAAATGGGAAAGGTCGTGATGCAGAAAGTGGAAATTAATTCATGTGAGGAGATTAGGAAGAAGGAGCTAGTAAATTGAGATGGAACTGGATGCTGTTATTGTAAAGGAATAACATGAGGTAATTGCTTCTAGGCTGCAGCAAGGAGGACATGATGATGGTTTGTCACTAGAAATGTTTAATGTACCTGAACCATTTTAATTTATTACAGATTTGGGGGGGGTGTAGACATTTCCTTTATGTGGCATTGTTCTGTAGGAAAACAAAACCATGATAAGAACTTTATCCCCTGATATCACTACATGATGCAACAGAACTGGGGACTTGAATTCAGCCAGCATGATGATGTCATCATTGCAGCCAGGTAAAGCAAAGGCAAGGAACAGACAAAAACAGCATTTGGAGTTAAGCTGCATCAATAAACTAGAAGAACAAGACAAAACATAGTTATTTTCCTTAAAACAATCCATCAGTTCTAATAAAGGCAAAAACAAACAGAATATTGCCTATGCTTTATTAATAAAAACACTGGGTTTCAAGTTTTAAGGAATCCAGTCAATTATTCACACAGAAACCAAAGCTTTTTTGGATGTGAAATTTGACTCTATTGAAATTCCAATATCTTTTGTTTGTTGTTTTGATAAAAAAGCAAATTGCTTGGCCTGGAAAGAGTTTACTATTAATGATTTCTGAAAATAGGAAAGTGTATATTTCATTTAGGAGAGGTGATTTACAGAAAAAAAACCACTAAGGAATACCCTGATTGAAAAATGGTAGTGTAGTACATGATGTAAGAAAAGTAATTAATGAAAGAGCAGCAAACCAAAGACCAGGAAAAAAGGTATGTAACATAAGAAGTATACTTGAAAGTACTTCCAAGACATCACACAATGGGGTCAAAGACTGTGTTGGGACTTTTGCTTGTGGTCACTGCAAGCAATGTAGATACATAGCCAATTCAGGTTCTGTTGAGTTGAAACATTTCAAGAAAGTTATTTGGGCAAATGACAGGTTTACATGTGATTCTGTGGGTATTGTTTATCTCGCAATATGTAATTCTTGTAGCAGTTTTTATGTTGGCAAGACCATCAGGTCACTAAGTAGAAGGACTTATGAACATGTGTTGGCAGTGAGAAACAAAGACAAGACTAATGCACTGGCACGACACGTTTTATTATGTAACAATTTTAAGAAATTTACATTCTTTGTCTTAAATAAAGTAGATTGTGGTCCTTTGGTGGGTCATTTTAGAGCCTTATTAGAATGTAGGGAAATTAAATGGCAGATAGTTTTAAGAGCAGACTACCCTCCAGGACTAAATGAAACTATTAACATCAAGTGTTTTCTTCAATTACAGAGGCTTTGATGTAGTGAGCCAAGCTGTTCACAAAATGGGCTTTATTTGATGAAACACTGTGTAGTAGTTTGTCATTAATGACTATTATATATATACATTTTTATGTTTTTATACATATGCAATGTTAAAAAAATTTGTAGTGTATTTTTAAACTTTTAAATTTTCATGAGCATCACAATGGCTATTTAAATAATTCATTTGAAGTATTTTGTCACTGGATGATTTTTAATCACATGACAAGTATTTAAAGGGTAGTTTCACGTTTTTTGTTTTTATTCTGATGAAGTTTGTGGTGTTTTATTAAACGAACGAACGAAAGCTTATACGTTTTGTGGTCCAGTTCCTTCCTGGCTTTGGTTTGCTGCTTTTTCATTTTTACTTAATTAATGAAAGAAGTATATGGGCATGTGGATAGGAGTCTAGGTTTCATTAAATGTTAAGGACCCAAATATATGTTACTTGTTAAACGTATTAATTGTAATAAGTATAAAGGAATCCTTTATTTGTTGAACCAACCCAAGGTATATTTCCCTTCCACAAGGACAGAATCACATGATCTGGGGTCACAGTGATGTACAATACTAGTGCCAGTGTGTTTGGGTACTGCATTGAGTAACAGCAGCATATCACATTCAGTGTCAGTAGGTGCACTAATTGGGTATTGTTAGTGCAGTATAAGGCATTGGTATTATTCTACACAACACCAGTCATTACCATACAACTATAAAACAGAAACATTTTAGTAAAGATTCTGTACACTTGGAGATTCATAGAGTTAAGGATGGAATCCAACCTGATAAAATACTTTAGCAAGAACAATAAATCCTGTAGTGGCTGTCTATGTCAGTGAGGCAGATATGATGTATGCACAACTGGGAAACCACAACAAGGACATGGCACTGCGTCATTTGCATGTTACTGTGAGGGGGGAGTGGCAACCATGTACAATGGAATACTTGTGAAGGAGAAAAGAGTATGAGGTTCCAAGGTCATATGCCAAGGCTTGTAATGCTTGAAAAAGTTCACTACCCAGGAGAATGAAAAACTAATGCAGCCTTTCTACACATATGTCATGCAGTTCCAGGGCAAAGGTGCCACATAACCAGATCCTGCAGGAACTGGGGCAAGAGAATAATGTCATGTGCAGCTATAATAGGCATCTACAACAGGTGTGAAGTCAAGGGGGTTTTGATCTCATTCACTAACTGGGGGAGCAGTCATTCAAGTTACTTGTTTGGATGTAGGAGATGAGCTGGCAACAGCCATTTTTATGTCAGCAGGGTAAGCATCATGTTAGCAATGTCCATTACAGTACAGTATAACATACTACACAGCATACTTGGAGGAAAAGACTGACCAAGGCCCATGTGCACATCTATCCTTCCCGACATCTCTCGTCTGCAACTGTAACAGCTGCATGTCAGGGTATGCCTGTCAATATATGCTACAGCTATATTTTAATGTGCAGTAGTATGCATGCTAGAGGGGGGTAGAAGTGTGTGTGTGTGTGTGTGTGTGTGTGTGTGTGTGTGTGTGTGTGTGTGTGTGTGTGTGTGTGTGTGTGTGAGTGTGTGTGTGTGTGTGTGTATATACAGTGGACCTGTGGCTATTGAAAATGGTAACATAGAAGTGACATGGTCCAATGACATAAAAGCACTGTCTAAAACTGTCACCCACACAGAAGTAGATGCCAAAGAGGAGTGGCCCCAGCACAGAACCCTGGGGGATTCCACTAGTGAACAGCCTCTTTGTGGAGGTGGCCTCACCAGTTCTAACCTCCTGGGTCCTATCAGTGAGCCATCTACCTATCCAGCATGTTATAAAGGGGTTTATACCTAGTTAGCTATGTTTACTGATAATGCCCAAGTGGGGTATTGTATCAAATTATTTAGTCAGATCTTGGTAGGCAGTAAGCACCATTTTCCTCTCATTCATTGCTTTAGTGACCTTTACAAAGAGGTCCACCAAATTCAGTAAGCATGACCTCCCTTTGACAAAGCCAAACTGAGATGGATCCAGTATCTGGAGGTCTCCTATGTCCTTCCTGATAATTTCCATGATAATTTGTGTTCACCTCCAATGATCCTACCCCTTCTCAAAGTGTTGCACTCAGCTGTTACCATGTCCATCCACCTGTTCAAGTGATGATGATTGTGCCTCGTCCACTCCTTAATCCAGATAGATGCAGTGATGTCTGATCCACAGTGTGGTCAGTCCATACAATGCCCTGCATAGCCTGAGTGTGATAACATATGCATTATTTTATTCTATGTTGTCTGCGGGCCATAGTTCTAGAATAGATGTCACCTCTTTGCCACTATTGCAATGTATTGCACTTGCCTTTAGCTCAGTGTTGTAGTACTGCTGCTTTATGTTAATCCCCTTACTCTCTAACCTGTCCTTCTGCTACTCTGACTAGTATAGAAGGCCCAGCTAAGATGTTCAACCTGATACTCCATTTAATTGTGCAATATTATTTTGTGCTGCATTACACATACAACAAAACCATTTTGCAGATGTCTGGACTATATTACACTGCCTTCATGAAGTGTCTGGACAATTGAACAATCCCTTCAATAGACCACATGTATGCTGCACTACAGTTCTTGTTTCCATATGGCTATATTACAGGCCATTGGAGGTTGCAGATGGGGTCATCAACCAGGGCTTTAGGGCATGTCTGGCATCACTGGCAACACATAGCAAACAGCAAAGTCTGTGTGGCCATCTCCCTGCTTGCATGGTACCTCCCTGTACAGATCTGTCTATCAGGCATGAGTGTGCACCTACCAACCAGATAACCTTGTGGAAAGTCCACTCACAGGAATCTTTGGTATATGTCAAATGTATGGCAAATGTGTGAATGGTGGGAATTGCCTGGGTAATACATCAACACATTATAAACAATGCCCTGCACATTACAGACCACATGGTAGCTCAGGGAGTAGAAGCCCATTATTTTGATACATAACAGGCCCTCTGAATCACATAGGTCCTTAATGTCAATATAAGCGCAATCTATGGCTCTTAGGACCTCACAGAAATGGACTATGCTGTAAAATGCCCACATAGTGTTTTTCTTCTTCAACATTCTTGGGAAACCAGTTATACTCCTCCATTTGCTATATATCAAAGAGCTGGTTTTGGATTAGGGATGCTGACACTTGAGATATTCAGACAATATCCCCAACAGATGACTGAAAGATCCCAGTGGCTAAGACATTGAGGCCATACATTTATTTATTTTATTTATTTTACATTTGTTGACTGGGCTAGTCCAGCTGGATATATGTCCATTTTCAGTGGAGGCCCGGGGAGAAAAGCTCCACAAATTACAACAACATAAAAGGTCAAGAAAAAGACAATAACAGTATAATTTGGTACATAAGTTTTAACAATTATAGTACAAGCCTAAGATTATATATTTTATATTTCAGTAGGAAAAAGGAAAAATTTATCTAAGAATAGATGAATAAGACTAATACATTTGCATTAGAAATGGTGTAGTACAAATCTTTATAACATATTACAAAATTAGATACACCTAGTAATTTATGATAAGAGATACTAAGGTCTCACAAAAACCTAAGAAAGAAAAACACTAGAGATCAATAGATAGAGTATAGAAGAACAGCAAACAAGGATGGATTTCTAGTGTTATTTAACACATAGGTTGTGATACTATATGAAGGTGTTTGATCATTCCACAGTATATACTTATTTACATGAGAAAAAATCCTAAGGAAGGTTAAGCTCACTAAAAATTAGTGAGACAACACAAGATCATGATCATGGGAGGCTAGGAATTGTGGGAGTCTAGTTAATAGTTAGGTACTTAGTCTGGGTTAACACAGGGGCATAGCCAGTGTGATTTGAGGTAGGGTTTAACCTTGCTTTTAAATAAGCTGACAGAGGATATTGAGGTTAGTTGGATTGGGAGGATGTTCCAGGCTTTACCTACTGTATTGGAGAACAAGGTGTCACCAGCTAAGTTATTGGATTTTGATATTTGTACAAGTAGGTTATTAGCTGAGCGTAAGGTCTTGAGGTTATTATAGGGGATGACTAGGGATGTAAGTATGGGTGTATTTTGAGGTAAATACAGGATCTTATGGGCTACTATTAATTGATTGAAAAGTATTAAATTTGGCAGCTCTAACCATCCCAACTGATTCAGATTGATACAATGATGAGTTCTAAATGCAAATAGTAAAAGGAGTGCCAAACCACAGACTGAGCCAAGAAAACTGCAGGCAGCAAAAGTAAAATAGAACACGTAGTTTATTATATCCAAGAAAGTAAGCGCTTTCGTGTAGGAAATCCCACGCTTCTTCAGACAATTGCAGTGATGAGTTCTATAGGAGTACCCAGCTGCAAATCTGGCAATATTGTTGTAGGAGGATGTAAGTTTACTCAGATTACTTCTACATATTTTGGTATAGATAGGGGAGGCATAGAGCAAGGTAGAGATGAGGTGGGTACGAGCAATAGTAACCCTGGCTGGAGGTGAAATAAAGGGTTTTATTCTATAGAGGGAACCTAGTTTCTTGTTTACTATTTTTATGGTTTTGTTAATGTGAGGTTCAAAGGACAAGTTGTTATCTATTAGTACCCCGAGTAGTTTGGTGGTTGGTTCAGGAGATATTATAGTTCAATCATTTGAAGTAATAGTAAAGTTAAGTGGGGAGGTTCTGCGGGTGGGGATAAATAGTAAAATTTTTGTTTTTTTGGGGTTAAGGATAAGACGTCTTTGTAGGAGCCAGTTTTCAATTGTACTAAAGGTCATTTGGGTTAGTGACTGAAGTTCTGATTGAGAAGCAGCAGCGCATATGAGTGTGGAGTCGTCAGCGTATTGGATACAGTCAGCTTGAGGAATTACAGAATGAAGGTCATTTGTAAAGATGGAGAAGAGTAATGGGCCTAATATAGATCCTTGCGGGACCCCTAGAGTGACTGGGACGTGGGAAGATAAAGTATTTTCCCATAGTACAGCCTGTTGCCTGTTATGTAGGTATGACTGGAACCACTGTATAGTATGGTTGTCCAATGACAGGTTTTTGAGTGTGTCTATAAGGAGGTGGTGATTCACCATGTCAAATGCTTTGGACAGGTCAATAAAAACAGCTGAGGATAAAGTATCAATATTACTATTACTGTTAATATGGTTAGATAAGAGAGCAGAGGTGGTGCTATGAGATGGTCTAAAGCCATGTTGACAGGGTGCTAATAAATTGTGATCGAGTAGGTAGGTTAACAGTTGTATGTGTATACATTTCTCCATTATTTTTGCCAAAGGAGATAGAATAGCTATGGGCCTATAATTGGACAACTCTTTGGAGTTACCGCCCTTATGCAGGGGAATTATGTGAGAGACTTTCCAGATTAGGGGAATAGATCCTTCAGAAATAGTTCTGTTAATGAGGATGGATATGGGGTAGGCTATGACTTTAGCAGCTTTTTGCAGGTATTCTGCAGGTAATTTATCAACAGAGAGAGTAGTGGGTTTAAGTTTCTGTATGAGGTTACAGATAAGTGAAGTGGGCACTGACTGAAAATGAAATTGATGAGAATTATTGGTAAAGGTAGTGGCAGAGCCTGGGATGCTAGGGGATAGCTGGTTGGCTAGGGATTGTATAGTTTCAGTGAAAAAAGTATTAAATGAGTCAGCTATTTGGATGGGATTGTTGTGATCAGAGCCAGAGGGAGAGGGAGTACTTGAGCATCCAGGGTGTAGGAGGTTATTGATACCTCGCCACAATTTTTGGGGATTATTTTGGTTGGTTTGTTGTAGTTGGTAGTAGTAGTTTCTTTTATCGGCTAATATGGCTTTTTTTGTTTCATTTCTTAGCTGTCTGAATTGCAGGTGGTCTGAGGAGCTTTTTGTTGAGCGCCATTTGGCCCATTGTTTATTTCTTTGGAGGATTTTTTGTTTGGTCGTTTTGGTGAGCCATGGTGCCGATTTGGTTCTAATTCTAACTTTGCGTAATAGGGCATGGCTGTCTAAAATGGTTAGAAATTTAGAGTTAAAGTATTTCACGGCATTATCTATTGGGAGGTATTTCAGGGGTGACCAGTCACAGGTGACTAGTTCAGCTTGAAAGTGAGCAGGGTTAAAATTTTTGGTAGTGCGAATAGCTCTACAGATGGTAGAGTTTAGGATGACAGTTTTTGTTCTGATTAAATAGGTAAGCAAGTGATCACTTATGTCCTCAGGGAGGGTGCCTGTTTTATAGTTTAGTTGGGGGGTATTAGTGAGTATCCAGTCAAGGGTACTAGTTTTGTTGTTAGTTTTATTGGTGCGGGTTGGGGATGTTATAGTTTGGGTAAAACCATATAAGTTGATATGAGTAGAAGGCTGCTCAGATATACAGGAGTTCCAGTTAATGTTAAAATCTCCAAGTATAATGGTTTCTTGGGGTAGTTACTTGAGAGCCAGCTGAGGATAGCCTCTAATGTGTTGATGTTATTGCCTGGGGGAAGATAGACACATGATAGAAATATGGCTTTGCTTTTGTTAAGCTGAACCTTAGTTAGAAGAATTTCTGCATTGTTGCAAAGTGGAGGTTTGGAGTCTAACAAGGTAACTTGTAATCCATTCTTATAAAGTATGGCTACACCTCCTCCTTTTTTAGTGTTACGGTCACGTCATATGATATTATAGCCAGGGGGTAGAACTGCACTGTCTTGTATTGATGGATTAAGCCATGTTTCAGACAGACAGAGGATGTCAAAGGAATAAACATCAATAAGGGCATGCAGGTGAGCTATTTTGTTATTGATGCTACGAATATTAAGATGAGCTATCAGGAGAGAGTTGTGGGGCTTGGTAAGTGTCTGTATGATTGAATTTGTTGGTGTATCAGGCTGTGTAGCTGTGATAGTGGTAGGACCTGGGTTAGGGTGTATATCACCATCTAACAGGGAGTGGACCTGAACTTTTAGGATGAGTTGTAGAAGTTTAATAATTAGGTTCTTATTTTTTCTAGCTAGTGGGTTAAATTGAGAGATGTGATGGAGTCTATGAAATATGGCTTCTGAGTACTTAGCTGAGCTGGGGAGGTTGCTAACACTATGAGTGGAGCTGGGGGTAAGGACAGAGGTGTGTGTGATATGGGTATGCAGTCCTAGGAATCTATGGTGTTCGTAGAGAGTAAGTAGATAGGGAATGATAAGTATAATTAGGAGTAGTAATAAAGGTAAGGGTTTACAGGATCCTTGAGCCATTTGTTTAGGTTAAGGTGGTTAAATGTAGGGATATTTGTGGATAGAGTGGTAGGGTAATGGATAAAGGTAAATTAGTGATGGTTCTTTAAGGGGGAGGAGATGGGGATAAAGTGAGAATATAATAGAGGTAATAGCACTTTAAGGGGAGGAGTTAGAGGTTGGTCCTAATGTATATGGGTGTGGCAGTTAGAGTATAAGTTTAGGACCACTGGGGCGGGTGGAATTTGGGGGCAGGGTAGGGGAGCGCAGTGTGCCAGGAGGGCGAATGGAGCGGGATGAGCCACAGAGGAGTTCACCCTAGGAAAACAATCAGAGGAGCAGTAAGCAAAGGTAAGTAAAGCAGCAGAGGGTAAGGTGACACAATGCCTTGATAATAGAATATGCAGAGAGGGTTGGCAGTGAAGAATATTAGAAGAAAGAAAGAATAGAGTGGGAGTATTAGCTCTTCCAGAATATTAGAATCCAAGAGCCTGTAAGTTACTTAAAATTGGAGTCAGAATGGTGGTCTAAAGGAAACTATTGCCCTCTAATGGACAAAAGCTGTATAGCAGAGGCAATATATACTGAGAAAAGAGTGCAGGGCAGTAAGTATGTTATAGAGGATTGAAGAGGAAGAACAGAAAAAATACTTGTAGTCTAAGAAGGGGGAAGGGGTGACAGGTATGGGTGCAGATAGTAAAGGCCATACCACAGTATCCAAAGGAATGATATGAATGTGCATCTACAGTGATTCTGCTTCTGAATGACAGTTTAATTAAGTCCCTTCCTACGTGGAAATGGCCCACAGTCAGCTGGACTGGGAACTAATGTCATGTTAGCTGCTATCTGTACTACGTCTACTAACACAGATGGCTGTGACATGCAAGGTTTAGGGCACTGTCCTTAATGCAGGCTGCTAACATCTGCTGCTTTACCGCTTCTTATCATGTACCACATGAATCTTGGTGCTCAAACTGGAAGTGTACTACAGCACAATATGCATATTTTGTATGTCTCTCAATCAGTCTGACATCTTGGGTGTTATTATTTACATACTCTGTGTGGTACATTTATATGAGGTTCCACATTTCAATATCATTATGGACTCATTATTAAGCTATTTTGTCTTTTGCTTAACTATGCTGTCTGTTAGTTTCATTGTTTTTTTATTTTTTTATTTGTCTTAGAATAGGCCGCACTCTGCATGTAGTTGCTACCTGCAGAAATTTTTACTCCACAATTTATTTATTCACATACGTATTATCATTTGTTTACCTGGATACTCCAAATAGGCACAGTAAGTGACCTTTTTTAGTGAAGGCCTGGAGAACACACAAAACAATCAGGGAATGCACCGAGTACACAGTGATAATATGTATATACAATACATTATTAAATTGATGGAATGCATAGATACATAGAAATAATGCTCATACACTAAACAGCTATGTTCAGGAAGCAGTGAATGGAGCAGAATTATGATAAAATATATATAGTGGAAAAAGTTTAGGAGATAATTAGCAGTATACAAAGTATTCTTTCTTTTCATTATCCACATTACGGTAACATCATTTTGCCTTTCTATATGTATGATACATACCATGAAAGGCTATAATAAATCAATGAATCCCAGTCACAGTTCAGAGTTCTAAATCATTATCAGGTAAAATTGTGTTATTCATAATGTCTTTTTTTCTAACTAGTACTCAGCACTCTATAAACAGATTTTATGCACAGCAGTAAGAAAAACATACAACCTCAAACCTTTTTCAGAGTCCAGGATGAATGTTTAAGTGCATTTTGTGTTTTGGTGACCTCTTCCTCACTGTGAAATTCACTGCAATTTAAATGAAGAATCAACAATAACACATACTGTAAAGTTCAAATCCAACTTTGCAATATTTAAACTGCACTGAAATATAGAAGTAATACTGAATAACGGTATGTTGTAAAGTACAGATTGTTATAATTCCCATATTTATTAGGGCAGCATGATTTCTTTTAAAGAAAGCTCACAGTTTTTTAATCACGTAAGAAGTAATGAATCTGTAACCCCACTTTATTCTGTCTCAGTTTCTTACATTAAAGTAAAAAACTGCTTTCCTTCATGATAACTATAACCCTTGATTTAAAACTCCTTTGCACTGTCAACATTCATGTTTATATATTTAAGTACCACAAACTGAAATGTCACATTACAAAATTGTGTCATTTAAACAGATAATGAAAACCAGGATGATTTGAAATCAGTGTTATTACTATCTTGCAGGAAAGACATTCATGTAATAGGAATGGGTTTCCTAAAGTAAGACACATCCAGGAAGAAGTGCTTTGATGAATAAGAAACCATAACTTGATAACTGAAGAAGAAAGCTTTGTTTTATGTTTCATCTTTAAATGGGTATGATGCTGCAGTAACTCTGAGTCTTTAATAGATGCACATTATCTAATGTTAGCAAATCTCTGCTGCTGTACTGATGTATTGCCTAATGTGATATTCCACCACACCCTTCATATGGTAATAACAGTGCTTTTATCTTGTCAGCCAAATCAAATCAAGTAAACATGTTGCATTATCTGTACATTTCTCAACGTGAAGAAGATGGAAGTTCCAACATAGTTGTTTCATGTTTTTTATGAAGATAACAAATCAGTTGATGGTGTGACACTAGAATTTGTACAATTTGTAGATGCTGTACTGATGTTCCTGCAAAACAGTCATGCATTATTTGCTTATCACAGTGTAGAGGGGATTATTCCTTATGTTTGATATACTTGTGATGTTTAACATGGAAGTGATATTCTATGGGCCAGATTCCAAAAGACAGTTGTGGACAGTGCAGCACGCATAAAGAAGACTTCAGCACACCAGCTGTCCATGCATTTTCAGAAGGTACACCACAAGCAGTCCAAGTACTTAACTATTCAGTGTAGGATAATTAAGGATTATGTGCATGCCAGTCAGATTCCAAAACACATTGTGCATGTCCAACACAACTTAAATGCAACAAATTGTAATGCCAACTTTGTTTCCAAAATTCTTGGCAAATGCCAAATGAAATGCAAGAAATGGAAGCTATTCCCACAGAATCTGTAATAATACTTGTGACATCCCCACTCTAGTCCAGTAATTAAAGAGCCTGAATCCTCAACACAGACACTGGAGAGAGACGTTCACTTGGAACAAAAATGGATACACCCAGTATTTCCAGATGCAGCTCTCTGTATCAAATACAATTTCCCTTTAGAGCACACAGGGAACACACTCAGTCTGGGGTCTGGATTTCTCTGTCTCTCTCCAGGTCTCCAATAAGACTTCCCACTGGCACAGCTATAGAGTTGAGACCTCAGCTGAGTGTTCAAGCCAAGTTCTCCACTACTCTCTGTGAAACCAGTGCTTCATGGCCATGGTCCAAGCAGCTGACACACACACACACACACACACACACACACACACACACACACTCTTTTGAATTTGATTTTCATCCACACACTTGCAAAATGCTGGTAGAGATTTATTATCTATGCCCCCTTCTGCCTAGACTATAGGGTAGTTACACCACCACAAGACACTCCAAAGCCAGCTACTCTAAGGCTCTTGCAAGGGTACCCAATTATACTGATTGAAATTAATATTAATACAAATGGTAGTTTGACCAACAGCAAGGCTTTCAGGATTGGCCAGAGCTGTCACCAAATAAATATAAGTGTACTCTCAACGGTTAAAATATTCTCTAAAAGACTAGCCACAATGAAAAATGTAAATATATTTAATAATAAATAATAAAAGAACATGAAAATACTAAATATCTATTTACAATAAACAACAGAGTTTCAATCACAAGAAATATTAAAATAACACAGATGAATAGATTCACACAGATAAAGAAAAACAGTACTTAACTAATCACACTATATTTTCCTGGCTGATCTAAATAATTACTATTCCCTGGTCACTTACTAAAGCAAGGCAGTATGAAGTAGGAAAGTAGGGCATGGGTCCTTCTCTGTCAGGTTCCAAAACAGACTGCAATGAGACTTCAGTTTGACCTAGTATTAAAATATCATTTTAGTGATGGATTACAGAATGTCATCACTTACATCTGGTCATCTGACCTCTGGTTTCCATGCTATCCCCTTGGCTATAAACTGTCAGGATTTACACATATGTGTTGATAATACACACACAGAGAACCTTGCTACAAACTGCTGCAGCTCCTAGAAGTCATAAAACAATTCAAGTCTCCACCCTTCCACAGTAGCAATTAGTTCACGCCAAAGAGAATGCAGAAAGTTTCCTAGTACAGACTTATTGTCTCTGGCTGCATTGAGAACTGTAAAATACAATCTTTATGGCCAAAGCCAGGTAATGTAATTTCAAACTATTTTCAAAGTTAGGTGGATTGAGATTAACCTCTTTTCTTCCAGTATCCTGTGTTAAAACATATACATGTAAACGGTTACAATAATACATGTATATTTCTTTTTCTGTCCAGCAGGGCATACTGTTGGTATATTTTAACACAAGCAGCTTTAAAAATACATTCTTCAATACAAGCATCTGTGCAAATCAGTTTGCTATACAAATGGCATATAATTATTTACAAAATTCCAGCTAGTTGTGCTGACATATGTTAAACATCCACTGCCATACGTCTCCTGGCATAGGTTGCAATACCTCACATTGTCACATCTCTCCCTCCTTTAAAGACTCAAGCTAGCTTTCTAAATGACCCTTGAGAATCCTTGCTTGAGAGGAATGATCCTATCTGGGAATACATGAACCCATACCCTGTCTTGAGAACCCATCTGCATTGGCATTGCTGACCCCACTAGAGTGCTGCATTGTCATGTCATATGCCTGCAAACCTAGGCTCCACCTTAGTAACTTGGCATTTTGCTGGCTGGATCAATGTAGCCCTAGATCCCCATCAGACTCATTCTGCCTCCTACTGCAAATACTTAGCACAAGGGCCTCCCTATCATGGTAAAGTTTTATCATGTTAACATGGTACCGTTTGTGCCCCTGCCTCCTGCCTAGCAGGTTTACCATGTAGTTAATATCACTGACCTTCCTTACCACTTTGAAGGGTCCCTCCAAAGCTGCCTGCAGCTTATTGTGTCTGACAGGAATGAGAACCATAAACTGCTGTCCCACAGCATACTCTAGGGCTCAAGCATTCCTCTCATACCAGAACTTTTTCTGCTTTTAGGCTCCTGCCAGGTTCTCCTGGGCCAAGCCAATGAGCTCCCTAAGCCTTGTCCTGAAGTTTAGGACATATGACACAACAAACTCTTTGTGGGATTCACACTCACCCTCCCACTCATCACAAATCAGATCTAAAGGTTCCCTCACCCTATGCCCATACAGCAAATCAAAGGGTGAAAAACCTGTGGATTCCTGGGGTACCTCACTGTATGCAAACAGCAGATGGGGCACATATTTGTCCCAGTCTCTCTTAAACTGGTCTGCAAATACCTGTAGCATGGTTTTCAGTGTAGAGTTTAACCTCTCCACATGACCATTAGTCTGGGGATGGTAGAGGTGATCTTTAGGTGCTTCACACCACAGTGCTTCCACAGACAAGCCACCAGGTCTGACATGAAATTGGCACCTCTGCCTGTCAGTATTTCTCTTGGGAAATCTACTTAGCTGAAAATGTCTAACAAAGCATTTTCCACCTTTTCTGCCTCAATAGAGGACACTGCCACTGCCTCAAGGTATCTAGCAGCATAATCTACTACCACCAGGATATACTTTTTCCCTGTGGAACTTGGGTACTGAGAGGCCCCACAATTTTCATAGCTACCCTCTGAAATGGCTACTCTATCACAGGCAAAGGCATCTAAGGAGACTTGACCTTGTCTCCTGCCTTACCTACTTTTTGGCACTGCTCACAGGTCCCACAGTACCTTGTTACATCCCCTGCAATCCCAGGCCAGTAAAAGTACTGTATAATATGTCTTTTGGTACACTTTATGCCCATATGACCTTCAAAATGAATGTCATGGGCTATGGCTAGAAGTGCCAGATGGTAGGCTGTAGGCACTACCACCTGCTGTATTACCTCACCCTCTAGCTCTCCTTCAGGGGTCCACTCTCTGTACAGTAACCCTTTGTTCCAGTATATAGACTGCCCTTTTCCTTAAGAATCAGGCACCTCCCTCAAGCCTCTTAGTATAGATTCTGACAGCTGAGCCTGTCTCAACTATATCTTTGTAACTCTTACCAGCTCCCCTTCCACAGGAAGTCTGGTATCCTCTGACAGTGGTATCTCACTGTCAGCCTGAGTACTACCACTCACCTCTGTCCTTCAGTCACTCTTTCCAAGGGAACATCAGTACCTACCAGTAGCTGTGGCTCACCTTCAGGCTCACTGCTACAAGGTAGCACCCTCCCTGAAATAGCCACCTCCCCAACCCTGGCTTCAGCTGTGGGGTCTGTCTGGATGTCCCCCAGGCTACCAGACCAACATGCCTGTCTCCAAACCGGACTGTATATAACTGCCTGCACACAAGGTACTGCATTATCAAACTCATTCCCTATCAAGACATCTGCAAGGATATCTTCAAACACACCTACTTGCTTGCTTCCTTTTCCACTCCCCCACTCAATGTGAACTGTGGCCAAAGACATTTGGAATGTGGTCCTTCCTAAAGCTCTGACTCAAGTGCACTATCCAAGCAAGTACTGCTCCTTTTTAACCACTGCAGATTTCATAATGATTATGTCAGAAACTGTCTCTCTGTCTTAGCAGTGCCCTGGTTTCCATCCACCAAGATAGGATATAACCTCTGGTGATAGTTTAGTACCTCTGCTGTCTCCAGACAACTTAGCACTGGCATACTGTTATTCCCACCTGCTGGCTCCCCCACATTTTGTTCCCACCTTGCCTTTGTGGACATCTATATGATACATGGCCCTACTGGTTACATTTAAAACATTTAACCCTTGATCCTAGCTATGTACCTGAACTAGTGGCTTCCCCTTTTATTAGTGGACTCTGTTGGGGTAGTTTAGGTTGCCCAGCATGGGTTCCACTATATTCCTGTGCAGCACTGGGTATCCCCTTCCTGTGCAGTAATGCCCTGCTTGTTAAGTAGAGACCCCCCTTTTCCCCAGATCATTTGCAGAGTTACACTCTCAGTCTGCCAAGCTATCGTAATCTGTTCTCTTTGATCTTTTCTGCAATTGAAGCTACTTTGGCTTCTGCTCTTATGTCCTTATTTCTTTGTCTGTCTAACAGTGTGCATCCTATCACCTTTCTCAGGCACTTCATTTCCATCACTTCTAGCTTCTTCAACTGTTCTGCCTTTACTGCATAGGTTTCTGTACCATACAGTAGTACTGGTCACACCACTGTCTTGCACACCTTACTTTTCAGCTTCTTTGGCATTCTTCTGTCATAGACTATACCTGATACTCTATGCCAGTTGGCTGCAGCCCCTCTGATTCTAGCTTTGACCTCTTCATTCAGACTACCCTTCTCCTCAACTACTCCTCCCAGATACTTGAAGCTGTTTACCTGTTCCACTATCTTCCCTTCTATTTCTATTCTCAGCTTCTTATGATTTCCCCAATATCCTGCCATTACCACCATCTTATCTGTGCTCAGTTTCATCCCATGTGCCTTCAGATTTGCATTCTATTCTCCTATCCTTTGCTGAAGTTCTAGCTCAGAGTCTGCCTGTACTGCCACATTAACTGCATACAGCAGCTTTGTTGATCCATCCCCTCCAACCTGTTTACTAATGTAGTCCCATCACCAGTATGAACAGCAGTAGGCTCAGACCTGAACCCTGATGCATACCCACACCCAATGGGAACTCCTCTGTGAGGCCGAACATTGTTCGTACTTGAGTCATTGGGTCCCTGTACATAGCCTGCACTAATTCTACCAATGTTTCTGGAACTTCATAAAAATGCAGTACTGCCCAGATCAGCTTTCTTGGGAACTTGTCATATGCTTTCTCCAAGTCTAGGAATGCCGAGTTGGACTCTCTCCTCATCTCTAGCTTCTTCTCAAGTATCTGTCTCAATGCAAACATCAGGTCAATTGTGCTGCATCCTGATCTGAATCCAAACTGCTCATCTCCCATCTTACATTCTACTATTCTGCATATCCATTTATCAATCACCCTCTCCAGAACTTTCATGCAGTGTGATAGGAGTTTGATGCCTCTGTACTGCCCACAGTTGTGGATGTCCCCTTTGTTCTTGTGCACTGGCCCGAGTATGCTTATTCTCCTGTCATCTGGGATATGCCTTTCTCTCCACACTGCTATTAGTAGCCTCAGGAGCCATTTCTCCCCTATCTCTCCCAGCATCTTTACCATATTTGCTGTGACCTCATCTGAACCTGCTGCTTTCCCTGACTTCATCTTCATTAGTACTGTTATTACTTCTTTTAGGGTGGGCTTATCTTCTTCTCTCATTGTAGGCTGTTTCTGGGGCAATACAGCTTCTGTGGGGTTTTCTTCATTCAGAAGCTGCTGGAAATATTGCTTCCATCTGCCTTTGATGTCCTCTGTCTGGTGATCAGGTTGCTGGCATCTCTTATGAAGGTGTCCGACTATCTTCTTTATCTTTCTGTCTTTGCCTTGCAACCTGATAGAGTATCTTTGAGCCCCTTACTGAGTTACTTTCCAGAAGTTGGTACAGTGCCACCAATGCCATATTCTTTGCTAATACAGCATCTTTCTTAACCAACGAGTAGTCCTTCCTAGACTGGTCAGTTTTTTTCTGTCTCCCACTTCTTCCTGCACTCCTTTTTCCTTTTGATGACTTCCTGGACTTTTGCATTCCACCACCAGCTTTCCTTATGTACCTTATTTCCATACCTGGCTCAGCCACATATATTTTCTGTAGTCCTAACACATGCTGTTTTTAGACACTGCAATTCTTCTTCAACTCCACCTATTTCCTCCTCTTCTTGGGGTGCTAGAGCCCTGAGTAATTCCTTGAACTGTTGTGCTTTCTCTCTAGTCAACTTCCAGGTCTTCAGCCTGGTCTCTATTCACCTTAGAGCCTTCTCTGACCACTGCTTGCAGCTGATTGTTGCAACTAGTGGTTTATGTTGTGGGCCAACTATTTCACTGGGGATGACTTTGCCATCATGGATTCTGCCCCAGTGCCTTTTCCTTACTAGGAGGAAATCTACCTGAGTTGCATGTTGACTACTCTTGTATGTCATCTTGTGACTGTCTCTCTTTCTGAATTATGTGTTGGCTACTATCAAGGCATTTGCTAGACAGAAGTCTAGAATGGCTTCTCCTTCTTTATTCCTGTTGCCCCACCCATGTGGACCCAGGCAGTCCTCATATCCTGTTCTGACTGTTCCAATATGTGCATTCAAGTCACCTATTATCAACACCAATTCATGTTGTCCTGCTTTATCTAGTAGGTCCTGCAACTGCTGTCTGAATGCACTCTTTTCCTTACTATCACAACACTGCCGTGGGGCATAGGCTGAGATTATGAATACTGTCCTATAATTACACTGGAGTCTGACTGCCATGAATCTGTCATTAATTCTTATGATATCCCTTACTGCCTTCTGAAGCTTCTCTATCACCGCAATTCCTACACCATTTCTAGTGTGCCCTCCACCTGTGTAGTAGACTCTGGATCCCAAGCCAAGTGGCTTTGCTGCACTGCCTTTCCATCTCATCTACTGTACACATAGGATATCCAGCCTCCTCTATATCATCATGTCATCCACTTCCAAGCTGTGTCCTGTCAGTGAACCTACATTAAGCATAGCGTTTGGCAGGTTGGTTGGTTTTACATCCAGCTTTCGCTCAACAGAGGTATCCCAAGTAACCCAGTCTGGGCAACTAGACACTGGCCAGCCAGTAGCTTATTTATCCAGGGCTGCTGGGCTTTTTGGTGAGCATACACTGGCCAATAGGGGCACATATACCCCTCCCACCATTATCAAGGTCCTTGGCGTGGGTCGGAGTCCGGGTCCTCAACCCACTTATCACCGGTAACTACCCATCCCCTTTTTTGGTGACATTATTCAACATGACAGAATCACCTAGAGACATATTTTACACCATCAAGTGGCTAGCCCTGCCATGGTGTGCAGTGTGATCCATGTTCTCCTATCTTGAGGATACTGTGCACCACAGTAGATGCCCAAAGCAGTTGGTCTGTACAACTCTTCCCCCTATAAGGCACTATGTAGAGTATGTGCTGCTGCCCACAGGTCCATTCATTGGCGAGTTTGAGATGGGAACACTCAGCATGTTTTTTGGACATGGGAGAAACCCCATGGAGACACAGGGAGAACACGCAAACCCCAAACAGGCATTGGTCAGAGGTCAGGATCGAACCTTGTACCTTGTGCACTGGAGGTGAAGACCTTAACCACTAAGCCATCTGTTCTCCCCAAAAGGTTTTTAAGTCTTCTGAGGGAAAAGGTGAACTGTCCTGTTTCTGAGGGCTGCAGATCCTCATTACCAGACAGGCTATCCTGCTGATTGCTGGTCTGAGCTGTGACTAAGGCTGAAATAATTTCCTCTTTGCTCAGGTTGACATGCACCAGTCCTTTAGCGTCACACTCCTTTGCCAATTGGTTCTTTGTCAGCTTGCCATAATCTTCTGCTGACATCTTTGCCTGCTTTCCCTGACTAGACTAAACTAACAGACAATGAATAACAACTGTTGTGAAAATGAAACTCTGTATGTTTACCTTGTGGCTGCTTGAGAGTACACTCACCTTTAGTGACAACTGCCTACAGGCTACAGAAGTGTAATTAATATCCACACCACTGCTCACCAATATGTGAAATCCCCACTCTGGGCCAGTAATGAAAGAGGCTGAATCCTCACCACTGACATTGGAGAAGGACATTAACATGGAACAAAAACGGATGCACCCAGTCTTTCCAGATGCAGCTCTCTGTGTCAAGCACAATTTACTTTAAGAGCATACAGGGAACACAGTCTGGGGCCTTTATTTCTCTCTCTCTCTCTCTCTCTCCAGCTATCCAATAAGACTCCTCACCAGCACAGCTATAGAGCTGAGACCTCAGCCGAGTGTGCAAGCTAAGTTCTTCACCATTCTCTGTGTGAAACCAGTGCTTCATGCCCCTGCTCCAAGCAGCTGACACACACACACACACACACACTCTTTGTGATTTGATTTTCACACACACACACACACCTGACAAAGGCTGACACAGATTTACTATCTATTCCCCCTTCTGCCCAGACTATAAGATAGTTACACTGTCACCAGACACTCCAAAGCCAGCTACTCTAATGGTCTTGCAAGGGTACCCAATTATACTGGGTGACATTAATATTAATACAAATGGTAATCTAACCAACAACAAGGCTTTCAGGAATGGCCAGAGCTGCCACCAAATAAATATAAGTATCTCAAAGTTTAAAAATATTCTCTAAAGGACCAGCCACAATAAGAAGTTTAAATATATTTAATAATAAATAATAAAAGAACTTGAAAATACTCTCTGTTTACAATAAACACAAGAGTTTGAAACACATGAAATATTAAAATAACAGATGAATAGGTTCACACATATACAGAAAAGCAGTACTTAACTAATCTCACTATATTTTCCTGACTGATCTAAAGAATTACTAATCCCTGGTCACTTACTAGAGCAAGGCAAGATGAAGTAGGTGAGGGGTCCTTCTCTGTCAGGTTCCAAAAACAGACTGCAATCAAATTTCAGTCTCACCTAGTATTAAAATATTTTTTAGTGATGGATTGCAAAATGACATCACATACATCTGATCATCTGAATTCTAGTTCCCATGCTACCTCCCTTGGCTAGAAGCTGTCAAGATTTAAACAGATGTGTCAATAATACACACACACAGAGCCTTGTTAAGATCTGCTGCAGCTCCTGGAAATCATAAAACAATTCAAACCTCCACCCTTCCAGAGTAGCAATTAGTTCACCCCAAAGAATGCAGAAAGCTTCATAGTAAAGACTTTTTGTCTCTGGCTGCATTGAGAATTGTAAGGTACAATCTTTATGGCCTAAGTCATGTAATTTAACTTCAAACTATTTTCAAAGTTAGGTGGATTGAGATTAACCTCTTCTCTTCCAGTATCCTCTGTTAAAACATAAAAAGAGAGCAAGAAACAATCAGTAGTAGTAATAGCCTGCATGTGGAACACTAAGCACAGTCCTAGTACTACTTGTGTGTTATGGAGGGTACACTACCGTTGGTGAAAGTTCCTAGTATAAACTATAAAGTTAAGCAACTTTGTTTTTTTTTTTTTGTTTGTTTGTTTTTTTTGGCTTGCTGCTTGCCTTTTGCCTTGCTGGCTTGCTTACAAGCAGCTGCAGTCACTGAGTCAGACAGAGAGAGGATTGGAAAAGAAAGAGTTCCTTTCTTCATGAAGGAGAAGACGGACAGTCACTTTTTTAACAGAAGTGAAGATCTTAAACTGAGCAGTTCTTTGAATTTCAACCACATATTATATGAAGAGGTGATTCCAGATGTTCTTGTCTTGATCATGATAAGTTCAAGATGACAAACTTCAGTTGCCAAGTCTACAAATTCCTTCAAAGTAGGAGTCATCTGATTCTTCCAGTTCTTGGTGATGACTTTTCTTGTTATTAAGTTACTCCATAAAAGAAGTCACCATTTATTCTTGACATTGAAAACGAAGATGCAGTCTGAAAAAAGTTCTATGTTTTCCACAGTTCCTTTATGTTTGGACAAATGTGACCTATAAACCTCCTTTCAAGTTCCAGCTTTAGAAGGAAAGATTTTTGGAAGGGGAATTCGAATGAGAGGCCCTAGGATCAAAGTAAGCAAACTACTGGAGAAAAAGGTTTAGGATTCCTGTTTGAGCTTACTAACTAGGACATTTTTGTATCTAGGTCTGGCCTAATTAATGTTCTAATGAATGGGATGTTTGACATTTTCTGTTTTTTCAACTGTTTGTACTTTGTAAGATCAGCAGACATTGCATTTTTCCAGTGGGTGTTTGATTTGGATTAGATGGCGAGGGATGGTGTATGCTTTTATGTAACTTGATTGCCTCAATAATTAGTGAATAACTGACTGTACCTTATCCCTACTAGGTGATTAGTGCACGCACCTCATCAGGATAGCCAGTAGCCAAACCCTCCAAATATTGTCCTCCACTTACTCCTTATCCACTCACTACTACAACTGCCTTTTCCCCCCTCCACTCCACCCTTCTATATCCCTGTGAATCCACCCTCACACATTTCATTCTAATCATCTCCTCTCAAACTTATTAACCATCTCTTTTCCTACACATCCTTCTCACTTAACTCATACTCTGTCACCCACCATGCAAACAAAATCTGCCTATGCTCTAATACCCTTATTTCTAAGCCTAATCCTCTTCTGCTTACTCTGCCTTACTAGTCTCCCACAGTTTCACCACTCCCCTCCCTTTCATACAACTGCGATTTACATTAAAAAAGACTTTCCCTTTACAACCCAAGCCTCCCCCACCTCTACAAACATAATGAATCTTTTCTATTTCAAAGGAAGCTGTTCCTTACCCCTAGTAAACCACTTCCCACACCCACCAAACTCACCTCATTAGGTTCCAATATCTACACCTATGACCCATTAGAAAATAGATACCTATCCATACTCTAATCAAAATTTATCACCCTCCTCCTCCGTTCTGGAGACATACACCCTAACCCAGGGCCTTCATATAACTCCACCTCTAAACCACATTCACATAGCTCTCCCCTGCACCACAAATCTCTTCTCCTTGCCACACTTAATGCCAAGAGCCTTTGTAATAAAATACCTTCCTTTTACACCTGGATCTCTCATAACAAACCTGATATTGTCTCCATCACAGAAACCTGGCTAAAACCACACATAAAAGATACCGAAATTATGCCCCCTAACTATAAACTTATAAGAAGTGACAGACCTCAAAAGAAAGGTGGAGGAGTAGCCTTACTCTTCTCCTCCTCCTTAACAGTAACACCCTATACTAAGCCCATACCCTCATTTGACACCGCCGAGCTAACCCTCGCCCTTCTCAAAGTAAATAACAATAGGACTTTATGCATTGCCTCCCTGTACATTCCTCCTGGTAACAATATCCCTATATTGGAAGATATTCTTGCCTGGTTCACTACCAACATAAATAGTGAGACTATATTCCTAGGCGATGTCAACATAAACTGGTCTTCCATTGACTCATGTACCCCTTCTCAAAGCATCAACCTATATCAGTTCACACAGCTAATCAAAACCCCTACTAGACCAAATAAAGATTACACCACAGGTAGCATCCTTGACTGGATACTAGTCTCCCAACCAAACCGAGTTTCTGATAGTGGTACTCTCACAGACTCCCTTAGTGATCATTTCCCTGCCTACATATGCCATTCCCCCTCCACCATCCTCTTTCAACACACATTACCACATGCAACATGCAAAACTTCAACCCCCTAATTTTTTCTAATACCTTAAAACAGATAGACTGGAACCCTCTAAAGTCCCTCCCTTTAGATGCCGCAGTCTCACATTTCAATAGAATTTTCACTGATATACTTAACCACTTCGCCCCCAGTAGAACCAAAAGACTCAGATCCAAAACAGCCCCCTGGCTAACTAAAGACACAAAACTACTTATGCATCACCGAGATAAAATCTGGAAATACTACCAAAAATGCAAAACTCCCAACTCTCGTGCCGAATACAAACCATGGCGAAATCAAGTAAAAAAAAAACAAATAGCCACTGACTGCAAATCCTACTACCTTAAACTTCAAAATAATCATAAAACCAACCCCAGAAAATTTTGGAATAGTATTTCATCAATATTATCCCCAGGCAAAAAAAGAGAACCTTTGCCCTGACCCAGACACAGCAGACCTCCACCTAGCTACCCAATTTAATTCCTATTTCATTGACTCCATAGGCAAACTCACTTCTTCTTTCCCTAACAACATCCCCCCAACTTAACTGATAACAAAAACTTAACATCCATGAACCCTAAGTCCTCCCCTTTTACTCTCAAATCCATTCCTACCCACACTATAAAAAAACTCCTACAAAAGTTAAAACCTTGCTCTAATGCCCCAGATGACATTCCATCCAAATTTCTCCAACTAGCTGTTGATGGCATAGCCCTTCCAATCAGCATCCTAATCAATCGCTCCATTCAGGAGTCCTATGTACCATACCTCTGGAAAAAAGCCTTCATCATCCCCTCCATAAGGGAGGTACAAACTGTTCAATCTCCAACTTTCGCCCTATTTCTATCCTATCCCCTATCTCTAAGATACTCGAAAAATTTATTCACCTCCAACTATTACCCTACCTATTGAACAACCAACTCCTAACTCCTACCCAACACGGGTTTATACCAGGACATAGCACCACCACTGCCCTTCTTTCCTTCCTCAAAATCATTAACTCTGCTCGTGACTCTGGGAACATAGTTTCTATGCTCCTCTTCGACTTATCTAAAGCTTTTGACACTGTGTATCATGAGCTTCTACTTTCTAAACTCTCCCATCTTAATCTCTCCTCTTCGTCTATCAAGTGGTTCTCCAGCTATCTCTCAGCCAGGGAACAAGCTGTAAAATGGAACTACTGCACTTCCTCTTTCCTTCACACCCCAACAGGTGTACCCCAAGGCTCTATTTTGGGTCCTTTACTATTTAAAATTTTCATCAATGATTTTCACCAAAAGATCCCCACTGCTAAACTGGTGCAATACACAGACGACTCCACTATCATCTGCACAGCCAAAACTCTTCCTTTAGTAATAAACCTTACGCAAGAAGCCTTCTCCTCCACTGAGTCCTGGATGCTTGACAATCACCTAAGTCCTAAATGCCTCCAAATCTAAAATAATGATCTTTACCCCTTCTAGACATATTGCTGCTGACAAAGCATCCTTCTCTATACTTAGCCTAAACAAAATAACTATTGAAATAGTTCCCCATGCAAAACTTCTGGGTGTTCTTATCGATGGCCAGCTAAAATTTGATATCCACCTACAAACCAAATATTAAAAAGACTTATTAAAAACTTGGTATGCTTTACTGACACAGGTGCTACCTTCCTCTGTCTTCTAGACAACTCCTATCTACCACCTACCTCCTACCCTCCCTTTTGTATGGAGCTCCACTACTGTCTAACCTCCAATCACCCCTAAAATCTAAACTTTCCTCATGTTATAACAAAATTTCAAAGTTTGCCACAGGATCCAAATCCTCTACTCACCATTGCAACTCCCTACATACTCTAAATTAGTTGGAACTCCCAAGCTACCTAAATTTCATTCAACTAACTACAGCACACAAGATAATTTTCAAACCTTCTAACTGTCCATCACTCTCCTCTTCCCTAAAACTTCACCAGTCACATAGAACACTTAGATCCACAAATCAGAACCTCTTAGAACTTTACAAGCCTTTACATACACCAGGGCAACTTCTACTATCATTCTCCCTTGCCAGATTATGGATCTCTCTCTTCCCCCTTACATTAGAACTACCCCTAACCTACCATCCTTTAACACTCTACTCCACCCTCATCTCTACTCCCTCTGGGAGTGCACCTGTACCCATCCTACCTGATTCCTGATACCTATCCCTATTCTATTCTACTCTAATCTCTGCTACTGCTTCAATTCATCTCTCTAAAATTCCTTTGCCTAAATACATGTAGTGTATTAAATGAACATAAATTTATTGTTTTTGCTAATATCTTATAAGTGATTGACTCAGCTCATATATTTCAAGATATGTAAAATCTTGCCTTGCTGTATATTGAATGTTAAACTGTTGTTCTCATATGCTGTATTAATGCATTGTATATTGTATATTGTCTTTCTGTCTGGAGCTTTTCTCCTCGGGCCTCCATTGAAACCGGGCTACCTTGGCCCAATGGACTTTCCCGGTTAACAAACTGAAATAAATAAATAAATAATTTAAACAGTTACAATCATACATGTATATTTCTTTTTATGTCCACCAAGGCCCACTGTTGGTATATTTAACACAAACAACTTTAAAAATACATTTTTCAACACAAATTCATTACAAAATTCCAGTTGGCTATGCTGACAGGTTACACAATGACTGCCCTACTTCTCCTGGCATAGCAAGCAATACCTCACATCAGCACAATACTAACCCAATAAAATGTGGGTCCCCTTCACATGGTTGACTTTTCCCAAAGTCAACTTTCACATGGCTGAGACCATATGATTGACTTTTAAAAAGCCAAGCATGGGGAACCGCTATCTCCGTACAGATATGGTATCTTGAAAAAGCTCAGCACCAGGCTGAGTGAAAGTGCTTGAGGAGATTGTTGTTTGTTATTAAAGCAAGAAAGTTTTATGTAAGTTGCAGCCTTTCATTTTCTGCCTTGCGGAAGAAGGAATATCAGCATTTCATCAACTTTTTATTCTGGGCTTCCAGAGCCAGCTTCCAGGTTGTGGATCTGCTTTGCTTTATTGGTGCTTTTCACTTGTTCTTGGTTTTCTGTTTAAGTACTGATGTCATTCAAAGGGGATCCAATGTCTGTCAGCTTGGGATGATATGCTCGACAAGCCAAGATGCTTCGCTAGGGACGGCTTGCACCTGTCACCCCTGGGCTTTCGGATATTGGCAAAGGCTCTTGCTACCCCCATAGTGCCTTTTTTAGGCAAGGCTCAAAAGACAAACCCACCTCCATAGGTATCACAAGGGATATGAAACTAAGAGTAATGCTACTCAACGCCAGAAGTCTAAACCTCAAGATGCACGCACTCAAAACTCTCCTTAGCATGGAGAACATCGATATCTGTGCAGTAACAGAAACCTGGTTCAGGGCTCCCAAGAGCACCCCAGCACTACCAGGTTATACCTCATACCATGCTTTTCGGCCCCAGAACTTGGACCGAACCACAAAAGGAGGGGGAGTATCGATATTCATCAAAGATACCCATACCTCCAGGTTGGCGGCAAAGCACGAAGCATCAGAGACTATCCATGTGCAACTAACAGTGGGTAAAACTGCCTTCCAGTTTATAGCCTGCTACAGACCACCCTCCCAAACCCAGGAACCCCACTCGGCCTTCCTGAGAACACTGGAAAATATGAAGGTCTCTCCAAACACCATTATATTGGGTGACTTCAACCACCCAAACATAGACTGGGAGCATTACTCTAGCTCCAACACCCTAGCCCAAAGGTTCCTAGAATTTATAAACTCAAATGCTATGGAACAACTTGTTACCACTCTCACAAGAGGGGAAAACATACTGGACCTGATCATCACCAACATGGGGACTCTGTGCTCCAGACCAGAAGTGTATCCCTCACTGGTAAGATCAGACCATAAACTAATCTCACTGGATATTCACATCCCGACCCCACCCCCTGCCCAGAAAACTACAGTGAAAAACTTCTCTAAAGCAAACTTCACACTCCTCAAAACTGAGGTGGAATCCTTCAAAGCCCCCGGGCCTGTGGAAAATACGGCCCAGACCGCAGAATCCTTTATAAATGCATTCTATGAACACCTTCAGGAATGCATGGATCATGCGATCCCAAATAAAACCAAGACCCAATCCTCCAAAGGCAGACGTCCTGTCTGGTGGACCCCAGCCATAAACAAACTATACAATAGAAGGAGGAAGCTACTAAATGATAGAGCAAAATCCCAAAAAGGGAAGGCATCACTGATCAGTATTAGCAAAAAACTATGGGCACACATAAAATTGTCTAAGGCCAGCTTCGAGAGAAAAATTGCACAGGACACTAAGGATAATCACAAGGCTTTCTTTAGTTATGTTAGGAACCTGGGTGGTAATTCCCAGATATGCTCAGAATTAGTCCAAAATGACAAAAAATACACCGAACCCACAGACATTGCCAACATCCTAGCTGACAGGTTCAGCGCAAACTTCTCCCCTCGCTCCCCACCAAAAGGGCAAATATCTATCCCAGCAGAGTGCTTCCCCCCCCCCGATATCTCAGATGCTCAGGTAAGAGCCGCCCTCTCCAAAGCAAAAAACACAGCATCAATGGGACCAGATGGTGTCCCGGGCACCGTCCTACATGAACTCCAAGAAGAGCTAAACCCAAACATAAAACTACTGTTCAATCTCAGCCTTACTACAGGATATGTGCACAAAGAGTGGCGTACAGCAACAGTGGTCCCTCTCCATAAAGGTGGTGCCTCAACGGATCCTGGAAACTATCGCCCCATAAGCCTGACTAGCTTGGTCTGCAAAGCTATGGAAAGGATCATCATGGACCTCATAAATAAAGATACTGGGGACCTACAAACACTGGATCCTACCCAGTTTGGCTTTGTTAAGGGCAGATCCTGCCTCTTAAACCTGGTTGATTTCTTTGAAACAGTCACCAAGGCCATTGATGAGGGGAAGGTGGTCCACACAGCCTACCTAGACCTCGCAAAAGCCTTCGATACAATACCCCACTCGGGCATTATAGATAAGCTCACCAGCTTAAATATAAACCCCTATGTCACTAGATGGATTGCAAACTGGCTCAAGGACAGAACCCACATGGTTAGAATTGCTGGAGCCATGTCAGACTCCAAGCCAGTTACAAGTGGTGTCCCACAAGGCTCAGTCCTGGGACCTCTCTTGTTTGGTATATATTTATCGGAGGTACAGGCCAACACGGAAGGACTGTGGCTGACCAAGTTTGCAGATGACTGCAAACTGGGCACCATAATCGACTCTCCAGCCAACACAAGCATCCTCCAAAAGGGCCTCATAGAAATAGACAACTGGTGCCAGAGCCATGGCCTCAAGCTATATGCCAAAAAGTGTATAGTCATCCCCTTTGGCAAAAACAAAGTGCCCACAAATTACCACATAGGTGGTAATCCATTAAGTACAGAAGAAGTAATGAGGGACCTGGGGACCCAAGTTGATAGCAATCTCTCATTTGACAACCACGTGGCCAAAGTGGTTAGAAAACCATTTTATATAGCCCACCTAATCATGAAGAGATTCACATCTAGATCAGGGGAGGTCATCGTGCCTCTTTACTCATCCCTCATCAGGCCCATAATTGAGTACAATGCCCCTTTTGGGATGTACCTTACCAGACACCTGCAGCAAATGGAAAGACCCCAAAAGTACCTCACCAAGAGGATCAAAGGGCTCAAACAGATGCCATATGTTGCCCGGTTAAAGAAACTCCAGCTCTACTCAGTGGCATACCGCCTGTTCGGAGGCGATCTGTGCCTGACGTATAAAGCCATGTCCAACCCGGAATTAATGGACATGCTGCACCTCAGAAAATCCAAATCCCATCGAGCTACGCGCTTGAAAGACTTGAACCTCAGCACTGAAATAAATAGGACATGCTGGAGGGACAGATTCATAACCCAGAGGCTCCCTTCACTCTGGAATAAAATCCCAGTCCAGGTTAGGCAGAGTCCCTCATTGACTCTCTTCAAGAGGAATCTTGATGAGTGGATGGGAGATCATAGGTTTACCCCGGGTATCACTTCTGTGTCACTGTTAGAGAGAGGCACAGTATACTAACCTCAAAAAAGGGCATAGCAAAATAAATTTAAAATGGGTGGCGAAAGCCAAACACATTCTGGCTAGGCTTATAAATGCCCTAGGGCAGATAGCCTAGTATGAACCTATCAACCTATGAACCTATGAGCAATGTGCAACAAGGTAGATGAATACATACACTTCACATCTACCTCCTTGCAAACTTCCCACATGTACTTGGTGTAATAGACTGTATCCGCATTCCTATTAAGACTTCCATGCACCCAGAAGCAGACAGATACATCAACAGAAAAAAGTAACCATCCCTGAACTGCCAGGTTGTGTGTGCAGCATAACAAGCATCATGGCAGCACACCCTGGAAGTATCTATGATGCTGCCATATGGACAAAAAAACATTCTGAGGGTTGCATTCCAGCAAAGTGAAACACCTGAGGGAACACTACCGGGTAAGTACAGGAACACAGCCAGGGGGTAAGCTAAAGACATTGCTTTCAACATTATCCATAATGACAACATATGTGTCCACTCCCCATAACAGGTGACTGTGGTTATCCACTCAAGCGGTAGCTAATGACCCAGTACAGGGAACCATCAAACCCCAAACCCTGCAGAGGAGGCCTACAGTAGACTGCACACAACAACATGAAGTACCATTGAGCATGTGTTTTGTATACTGAAAGCTAGGTTTAAATGTCTGTACACATCATGGGGTGCACTGCAATACACGCCTGAAAAGGCAGCACAGATGATAACTGTGTGAATCATGTTACACAATATGACAACAACAGTACATGGTGATTTTCCAGCTGCAAGTGTGGGTGAACTACCCCTAGAACCCCAGATGTCTGAAGATGACATCCCACATCTATTAGAGGAGGAGAGGAGGACACAGGGAGCAGAAAAAACATGCATGGGTGACAGAGGTTGCAACCACAAGTCAGGGGCCCAAGCAACAAAGCAGCATCTGACACACACATTTGAGTCATGGCAAGCCACATGTACAGAAGTACACAGATTAAACACTGATGCTCAGGTGCTGCCCCACCACAGCAGTACAGATTGCATTAATGGAACTTATCCAGTAGATATAAAACTCAGGACAAACTACAGAACTGTTGTCAACATTACAAGCAGCATATATCAAAGTAAAGTATGAATAAACTGTAATGTACTAAATGGAGTCATCTATGGTTAGTAAAAATGTCAGACTCCCATGGTATCAGACTTCACAACAACCACAGACAGATGATATTGCCAGTGGTTTGCACAGGAATCATCATCACCACAGGGTGAGATTTACACTACCAGATAGAGTGGATCAACTGTCAGTTTTACTCTAATGCAATCTAGGGCACCCATGCTGGTGGCTCATACTGCAATCCAGTCTGTCCCTCCCACATATGGAAACACTTGGCCCAGGTTGCTCCACAGAGGAGACCATTAGGGTCACATCTACATGTGGAGACACACTGAGGGAGCATGAGTGTAAGCTGACTGTCTGGTCATGACTGCCAAGCCCACAACAGATGGGCAAGCAGCAGAAGTGTTTGCACATTGCAGCACAGACATCCATGCCTGATGGACAAGATTTGGTCTGTTGAGTGGGGGCTTGCCTCTCCCATGTGGCAGTCAGTTAAGCCCAGTCAGGGCAGGCAGAACCCTGGTCATACTACAGCACTGCTGTAGTACTGCCATAGCTAGGGATTCAATAGACCATTTCACAGATAACAAATTTTCATTTTATGCAGCCAACAACTCCATAACTTCACCATGTCTGTGCTACTGTCATTCATGTAGCATACCCAGCAAGTGTGCAACATGATTCATGGCGTGGGCAAGTGCATGGATGTCAGATCCATGATGTCACTGGGAACATTCATTTGCCTGTAGAAGTAAGAGGACACCCTCTGACATGTGCCCAGGTACACCAGCCACATGCTTAATCTACTGCAATGGGCAGTATCAACATGTTGTGGGGACGTGTCAGCATCACCAGCTGAGTCAACATGGGGCTGTGGTACACAAGCCTCATTCTGTACACCAGCTGATGTCCCCTTGTTATCAGAATGGCTGGACAAGTTTTCCTCCACATCTGAGGCTACAACCACATCCACATGACTGTCACCATCTGACCTGGACTGTAGCACCAAGTCTGTGTCCTGTACCAGGGCCCTGCTACCAAAATGAGACACATCACATCCACATCCAGATCACTGGAAAGACTAATGGAGGATAAATGCAGCAGATGTACTAAAAGAAGAGACAGATGACCCAGATCAGGTAAACATGCTTATATCACATGCTGGATATCATTAATGACATATGCCACATATATCTCACAACAATGTTAAAGGTAATAATGACTTACCTGGAGGTCTTGTCTGTGTATGGGCCACCTATATAACAGGGAGTTGACAATTATGTTAGATATACAACATATATGGCGTATGTGAGGAGTACAAGCATAACACACACCTGACATGTCCTCGTGGGAAGATGGTACAGGAGGACAGGGATGAAATGCAACTGCTGTAGAAAAACAAAGGCATAAATGCAGCATTCTTAATCACATCTTTGCCAGTACTGACCATTCCAACAAAGGTAAAACATACAGTAGACAATACATACACATACCAGTTGTTTGTGGCCAATATACCAGTGGTGGCTGTACTATGAAGGGGTAGAAGGACACAGTATTAATGGAGGACAACAACAGGAATAACAGCAATGACACGTATATCTGGTACACTGTCCCAATGTGATAAGTTTGTATGTCATAATCCGGCTCCTGCAGTGGTAAGGTACAAAGCAAACACAGTCATGTATGCAGTCACTGGCATAGTCACATAATGACATATGCAACACAGTAACAGGGTCTGCTGATACTCATGTGATGTGTGGTGCACATATTGGCCAGATGCCCCTGTGTAGAAAAACAACAGGATTAATTTCATGCAACATAGGTCTGCCACACATTGTTGCAGCTTATGAACATGTTGGGGAGCCATACCTGATCTGTCTTTAGGTGGACCTGCATGACGTTTGCCCCCAGAAGATGTACCTGTACTTTACAATGTGAGGGAAATATCTATATGACAGTAAACAGCACTGGCATGACACTAGCCTGAGGCAATAACAGGTAATGGTGACAGTAGCAGTATATGGAGACACTCACTTGTCATGCCCTGCTGTTGTGCAAAAGTGGATCAACCAGTGCAAATGAATGCAGACATTACACATGTTGGTTGCACTGTTATGTATGCACTGCAGTTGCACGGCTACATGTCTTTATACTTATGTTGGTCATCATCACCCTGTGTGAACATGTGCATGATGCAATTCTGCTGCTGCAACATAAAAATGACAATGCATGAATATGCATGCAACCGCAGTATGTACTGGTTTACTCTACATGCATCAGTGTTATGCAAAGTAGCACATACATGTGCAGCCTGGAAGATCTATTTCTATCCCAGCCCTGGGTATGTGGCACTCACCAGTCACAGTGTGTAGTGATGCAAGAAACTGTGTGATCTCATCAGGGGTTGTCAATTGTGGGCCACCACAGAGGCATCACTTGACTTCCTATACCAGTTATCCTGTTGGCTGCATGAAGGATCATGTCAGAGTACCATCGGCAACTGCCCTCCCAGGATCCATTGAGACCTTCCACAGCATTAATCATGTCGGTGAGGTAGGTCCAGACTTTATACCTCTATACTGTATTTCCTGCCTGTCCAAGGAGTTTCTGTCTATATTGTCTCAGAGCATCTATTATAATTTCATTCTCCTGTGGGAAGAAATTGTTGCCCCTAGGTCTGTTTGGCATCTGAAAGACAGTTATATGCATGTGGTTAGATATATGTGGGGGCCCACATATGGAGATGATTATGTAGGTTGCTTATGCTATTGTAAACCCTCTATAGTCCTGTGCAATGCAAAATTCCAGGAAATAGTTCATGTGCCATATAGTAACATGATATATAAAACCATATGTGATATGAAAACAATGCATGAATACATAACACTTGGAACAACATATATTGTGATATCTGTACAGGCTGTCTGTGAAACTTGAACCCCTTACAGTGGATATAATAGTATTGCTGGTCTAAACACAACAGCATTGTGCCAGCTGAGACACACACTCTGCATGCATTTCATATTAACATACTACATATAACATATGTGTACAACAGAAATTTGTGATCGCTGTACTGTAATGCAGTTTGAACCTAAGTACATACCCTGTGTAAAAAAAAAAATCAGTCATATGAAATGTTATACATGATTAGCTTATATCAACAGAATCATTACAGACCAGTGAATGCTATCCACATTAGCAGAGAGTATCTGAAAATTATCAGTTGAACAGCTTATGGAAAGCATTTGAAAACCTCTATATCCATATGCAGTACAATGACAGTATACAGTAAGCAGATCCTTTTCGTATTGAGACAGTCTTTCTAATACTTGTTTTTGGAAGTATCAATGAATAAATATCCATAACAGAAATATGAATACATACTACATAGCAACATATAGATAATGTCAGAATCCATAGTTTTCCATACATATACCTCAGAATCTATTGAGTCACCACAATATATACAGAAAATCTGTGAATATGTCTTTATGTACTGTTCAGTTGTGCTAGTTCAATCTGTCTGTACAACTGCATATGGGAAAGTACTGCATGTTACTGATGCAGATGTAACAAGCTGCATGCATACAGGTCAATCCCACATCCCTTCAGTAAGTAAAAAACATGTTTCATAATGCACACATTTTTCCATAAGTGTTTCAATCTAACCATATACACATGCGTAGACAAGGAGCAATGTTATCATAGGTCTATAAAGAGGTAAGCATTTTACAACACAGCAGTTCTAGCAGTTGGAAAATTACCTTTGCAAATACCTGAATATAGTGCCTGAATATTTGAACTGTATCTTACTGAAATTGGTTCACCTTGTTTGCTCTAGCATAGACTAGATCCAGGCCTACTGAATCTAGCTTTGTTTATATGCTTGTTGTTTGTTTGCTTGTTATTTCCCTGGAAGCTAATTCACCTAATACGCAACTTCTCAGCGCTTCTGTGGATCACTAGTGATATCTGCATTGCTTACTGTACTTATTTCCTTGTTTCACTTGAAAGAAAGTTACTGTTTGGCGTTTTTCATTTAGTTACTTGTAACACATTGCACTCAAGTTACCTGGCACTTGCTCACTAAAGCAATTATATAAGTCAGCACTAAAAATTAAAAGCACTACACCCTCACTCCCCACTGGCCCTTGTTTTCAATTAAGGATTTCCCAATATTATTCTAGCATGTCCAAAGGTCAGTTGTCAATCTCCTCTCCGGTCCAGCTGGTGAATCTGGGAATCTTGAGGCAATGTTATAACTGCCTCATGTACACAGACAACCCTCTCCTCCTCCCACATAACACAAATACTTGCGAGAGATGCAGCTATTTAGCCAAACTGGAGGCTGAGCTCTCTCAACTCAGGACTGGCAAGACCAGACAGGAGGAGAAGGCAACTACACACACCACAAAACCAGCCTCACATAATGCTACCACTCCACTGAATCAAACACATAAACACACAAAGACATACTCGGAGGCACTGAGTAAAATTTACCTAAACAGCAGAGGCCTCCAAAGCAGACACCCAAACAACTGCTACCTCAAGACACCCCACAAGCAACACATAAACCACAAAAGCAGTGTGCAAAGCAGTCACAGCCCTTAAGGCCAAATACAACACCAAACATACTTGTCATAGGTGACTCCATAGTCAGACACACTGACGTCCCACTCACCAGGCTGAACAAGGAGAGGGTCACAGTAAGCTGCCTATCGGGTGCTAGAATCCGCCACATAACACAAGCACTCGGGTCACTCCACAGCAAGTACAAATATGACACAGTCATTGTCCATGCTGGTGTGAACGACCTGAGACGCACCTCCCTGGACTGCATGAAAAGAGACATAGAGGAGCTCTCTGATTATGTAGCCCAGGCAGGTATGACCCTAACCCTGAGCAGTATCCTTCCTTCACCAAGAATGATGCCACAATATAGAGACAAGATGATCAGCTTTAACAATTGGCTTAATGTCTGGTGTCATTCAAAGGGATCCAGTGTCTGTCTGCCTGGAATGACATGCTTGACAAGCCACGCTGCTTCCAAGGGACGGCTTGCACCTGTCACCCTGGGATTCCGGATATTGGCTAAGGCTCTTGCCACCCCATAGTGCCTTTTTAGGCAAGGCTCAAATTCTAAACCTACCACCCTAGAAAACAAAAATGGGAAGAAATTGAGGGTAATGCTGCTCAATGCCAGAAGTCTAAATCTCAAAATGCACGACTCGAGGCCCTTCTCAGTATGGAGAACATCGATGTCTGTGCTGTAACTGAAACCTGGTTCAAGGCTCCTGAGAGCACCCCGGCACTATTAGGTTTTACCTCATATCATGCGTTCCGGCCCCAAAACCCGGACCACTCCACAAAAGGAGGGTGTATCCATATTCATAAAGGATACTCACACCTCCAGGTTGGTGGCAACGCATGAAGCTTCGGAAACCATCCAGGTGCAACTAACCATAGGCAAAACTGCTCTACAAATTGTAGCATGCTACAGGCCACCCTCTCAAACTCAGGAACCCCACACAGCCTTCCTGAGGACACTGGAGGGTATAAATGTATCTCCAAACACCATCATATTGGGTGACTTCAACTACCCGAATATAGACTGGGAACATTACTCAAGCCCTAACTTTCTAGCCCAACGGTTCCTGGAGTTCATAAATTCAAATGCCATGGAACAGCTAGTCACTGTTCCCACGAGAGGAGAAAATATACTAGATCTCATTGTCACAAACATGGGGACAAAATGCTCCACACCGAAGTATATCCCTCATTGGTGAGATCTGATCATAAACTAATCTCACTGGAAATCCACATCCCGCCCCACCCCAAACAAAAAGACCATAGTGAAGAACTTCTCTAAAGCAAACTTCACACTACTCAAGACTGGTGTGGTATCCTTCAAGGCCCCTGAGTCAGAGGAAACCACAACCCAAGCTGCGGAAGCCCTTACAAATGCCTTCTATGAACACCTCCAGGACTGCATGGATCAGGCAATCCCAAATAAAACCAAGACTCTTTCCACAAAGGGCAAACGTCCAGTCTGGTGGACCCCAGCCATTAACAAACTTTACAATAAGAGGAGAAAGCTATTACATGATAGAACAAAATCCATAAAAGGGAAGTCACCCTGATCATTATTAGTAAAAAATACGAGCACTCATAAAATCAACTAAGGCCAATTTTGAGAGAAAAATTGCCATGGATTCAAAGGACAATCATAAGGCCTTTTTCAGCTATGTTAGGAACCTGGGTGGAAACTCACAGATATGCTCAGAATTAGTCCAAAATGATATAAAAATCACTGAACCCACAGACATTGCCAACATACTGGCAGACAGGTTCAGTGCAAACTTCACCCCTCTCCCCTAAAGGAGAGATAACTATCCCAGCCGAGTGTAGCCTCCCGGACATCTCAAATGCGCAGGTGAAAGCTGCTCTCTCTAAAGCTAAAAACACAGCATCAATGGGACCGGATGGTGTCCCCGGCTGTGTGTTACACGAGCTAAATGAGGAATTAAACCCGCATAAGGCAGCTGTTTAATCTCAGCCTTACCACAGGATACGTGCCCAAGGAGTGGCGTACGGCAACTGTGGTCCCACTCCACAAAGGTGGCGCCTCCACGGACCCTGGTAATTACCGCCCCATAAGCTTAACAAGTCTAGTCTGCAAAGCTATGGAGAGGATCATAATGGAGCTCATAAACAAAGATATAGGGGACTTGCAGACATTGGACCCGACCCAGTTTGGCTTTGTCAAGGGAAGATCATGCCTTTTGAACTTGGTCGACTTCTTCGAAATAGTCACCAAGGCCATTGATGAGGGAAAGGCAGTCCATACAGCCTACCTTGACCTTGCAAAGGCTTTCGACACAATACCCCACTCGGGTATTGTAGAAAAACTTACCAGCTTAAATGTAAACCCATATGTCACAAGATGGGTTGCAAACTGGCTTAAGGACAGAACCCACAGGGTTAGAGTTGCTGGCGCTGTGTCAGACTCCAAGCCGGTCACAAGTGGTGTCCCACAGGGCTCGGTCCTTGGTCCCCTATTGTTTGGCATCTACTTCTCAGAAGTACAGGCCAACATGGGAGGACTTTGGCTGACAAAGTTTGCAGATGACTGCAAACTGGGCGCCATAGTGGAAAGTGCATCGGACACGGATATCCTTCAGAAGGGACTCACTGAAACAGATAGCTGGTGCCAGAGCCATGGCCTGAAGTTAAACGCCAAAAATGTATAGTCATACCCTTCGGGAAAAACAAGGTAACCCCAAGCTACCATATAGGTGGCAATCCACTAAGCACAGAAGAGGTTATCAGGGACCTGGGGACCCAGGTTGACAGTGGCCTTTCTTTTGACACTCACATTGCTAAAGTGGTTAGAAAGACCTTCTACATTGCCCACCTGATCATGAAGGGATTCACATCCAGATCTAGTGAGGTCATTGTTCCCTGTACTCTTCACTTATCAGACCAATGATAGAGTACAATGCCCCATTCGGGATGTATCTCACCCGACATCTGCAGCAATTGGAGAGACCCCAAACGTTCCTCACCAAAAGGATAAAGGGACTCCAAAATCTGTCATATGCTGCCAGATTGAAGAAACTCCAGCTCTATTCAGTCGCATACCGTCTGCTCAGAGGTGACATGTGCCTGACATACAAGGCCATGTCCAACCCGGAATTAATGGACATGCTCCACCTCAAAAATCCAAATCCACCAAAACCACTAGAGCAAGCGACTTAAACCTTAGCACGGATATAAATAGGACGTGCTGGAGGGATAGATTTATCACTCAGAGACTCCCTATGCTGTGGAATAAAATCCCGGTCCATGTGAGGCAGAGCACCTCGCTGACTCTGTTCAAGAGAAATCTAGACCTGTGGATGGGAGATCGTAGGTTTACCCTGGGAATCATCTCTGGGTCACTGCTGGACAGAGGCACAACAAACTAATGGGCACAGTATTTTTTCATATAAGGGGTGGCGTAAGCCACAATAATTTGGGCTAGGCTTATAAATGCCTTAGGGCAGATAGCCTAGTATAAACCTATGAACCTATGAACCTATGAACCTATATCAGGTATAACAGAAAGTAAGAACAGCTATATGCATACATCTTTTAAGTCTAATTTGCACCATGCATAATTAATGAAGTGCATTAAAATTCAAGGTTTTGGAATCCTATTTGCGCATGTCTGCATAGGTTTTCAAAATTCTGTGCATTAACTAATAACTCAGTGTAATGGGAAGGTGCTCTGTGTAAGTACCCAACAGGTATCATTAAATGGGACCGTATGTAGCATATGCCCGTTATCTTCTAATGATATGATAACAAGCCATTAGCAACACTTTTTAATATTTTTTTTGATACATTTATAGATCAGACCATTGCTACCCGTGAACTGAGTGGGACCTCAGTGAGCAATTTGTTCACTTGTGACCTATTCAACTCATCTACATTATCATTGAGTTGTCTACTTTCCAGGGGAATTCAACATGCCCAGAAGTCCAATTGGACTGATGAGGATACCACCCAGATACTGACTATCTATGTTAGAGTGCAGCATCGCATGACAGCCAGACTACATATAGTGAGGGAGCATCGACAATGTATGGGAATCTCCAGGCCTAGAGTGCAGGTTCGCGACCACCATGATGACCTGCATCAGAAGGATGGAGATGAGCTTTGTCAGAGGATCACAGAGGTGGGGAGACAGCTGGTGGACGCCTACAGTAAGTGTCAGAATCCTACTATACCTGAACATTCCTAAGAGATATAGCTGTGTCCCAGAGATACCAGATACATGCCTTTTAAAAGCATTAAGCATATGTTCTGACAATTAGCCCATCTGGATAATAAGTTCTCCTTGTAATTATAGGTTCTAGTACCGTGGCATTTATTTGTTTAGTAATGTTTATCATGTACATAATATTGAACATTGTAGATGTATCTGTTTTCCAAGGTTTCTATTAGAACCACGAATGCTTGAAATTTCGAATGGCATATGGTTGACACCATATGATCAAAATTTCAAGCATTCAAAGGTTAAAGATAACAGAGAATTTCCCTTTTCTGCACTGAAGTGTGATCTCGGAGTTGGTATATTTAAGTAGGGTGTGTGGGGGGGGGTGCAGGGGGGTGCCCCCCTGTCTGCACCATTAAGGTAATTTTTTTTTTTTTTTATTAAATATTCAGACTTTTAAACTTCGATCAGATGTTGTCAAACATATGGGATTCGATGTTTAGAAAGTTTGAATATATAATATAGATCCTGTTTTCCATCATATAAGGACATAATTTCACACATCCAGTATGGTCATGTATCACTAATCCAATAGCACCTAGGCTGCTGATGGCTACTGGCTATACATTCCTACAATATCCATAACACTTCAACAGTATTACCTAGTCTTCCTGTCTATGTGGGAATGACTCATAAATAACTTTGTTAATCTGTTCTGCTTTACAAAGTGCATATTATAATTAAAGTCATGTTTGTTTAACACAAGGGCAATGCATGTCTGACTGTCTATAAACATATTTTTTCTATGGTCCTAAACTTAATGATATATGGCAGTTTTGTAGAGAATGAGATCCTATAGCATTTTTGTGTAGAATGTTTCCATATTAATCAATTATCCTCAGGAATATGGATACACACATGCATTACTACTTTGTTTGGAAAGTAAGAGTGACGGCTGTTAGATCAGCCTGTAAAGCAACTGTATGTTTAGTATGCTTATATCTTGTCCATGTGTGGGTTGAAATCCAGATAGGGAGAGCTCTTATTACATTCTTATCATTGCGGCTTTCAAACATTTTCAAAAATGCTGTTCTACATACCAGCCTATTGATATTAACAGCCATTTTGAGCATGCTTAAGACTGCCTTGATTATTCACCAAATTTCTATGAGTATCTTCATAATCCATAATGTGCTGCCAACAGAACTTCTTTTACTACAGCATTATATGTAAAGAGTGGAACAGACTGGTATATTTCTGCAAAAAAATTTGCAGAATATGTTAAAATTTGCAACTTGAGTTTCATGTATAACTGTGTCATTCTTTAATAATTTTAATTCAACAGCCTTCTCATCCTTATATTTGGAGGGAGTGAGATGATTAGACCTATATTTGGACCCTAGAACAGTGAGATGTCCTCATATCATGGATAGTTTGAGTTGTAATTTTTACTTTGATAATAGTTGCGATATACAGCGCTTTATAATGATCTGTTAAAAGCAGTTATGAGTTACATGACAGTGTTCCCCTCTGTGAGGAATGAAATTTTACAGATGTTGTTTTCTGCTGTGGCCACTGTGCTAACATGCATTCATGCTTGTAGTTTTATTTTCAAAAATGCACAGCATGTTGTACTTCTTGTAAAGGATAAGCTATGATCCCTATTAGTACCCCCTCCCTGCACATTCACAGGTCCAGTTCTTTTCACTACATTTCCACCAAATGATCTCATACAAGATGGATTAGTTAGGCAGGTAGGTGTCTGGGTTAGAGTGTGAATGTAGCTTAGAGTTGAATTTGGAATCTCAGGTCCTCCAATCTGTGTTCATTTTCTGTTCCAAGATGTAAAAGACTGCGTGTGCAACATTCAAAAATGTCTGTGATGATTCTGTGATGTTCTTTAAATTAAAATTTAGAGAACCTGATCTGGGCAATGTATATCACTGTTATTTTATAACTATGTCATTCATACATGCTATTTACTTTTTTAGGTAATGAGGAGCATAGTGTTAATCGTGCCTTGTACATCGAATGAATGTGCAGGCTGGAGGAGCACCACAGGGAGAGAAGTATGTTGATTACTTTGTTTTTGTAAATAAAATAGATGTGATCATTGTTACAGGCTCGCATTTTCTGACATTACCATGTATACTACTTATAATGCATCATTCATCATTAAGGTAAGTGCAAAACTCAGACAATACCTGTGTTTACAAGTATGAATTACCTAAAACTGTGTTTACATACCATTTAGCAGCAATTCATGTTTGCTGAAGGTAAGTTCTGAAGTGTAGGCCTCAACCTGCCACAGTGCTTTTACAAGTTAATAGTGTCTTGCCTGTTGTTTGTAATGCGTGTGTTAGTATACTTGCATGTGTGGATATGGTTCTCAGTGACTGATCTGTTATGTATAGCCTGCCTATTTACATACTGAATGGGTGTCTGCTGTGTACAGTTCACACTGCAATTGTCTGGCATGACTTTTCAATATTTCTAAATGTCTGTTACATAATCAGCAAGCAGCATCACCCAATTTGCATTTTTTGGGTAATGACTGCTAATAAATGTATGTAGCACTCATATATTTATAGACAGACAATACTGTTTCTACAACATATGCTTGATTTTCATGTGTCACAGGATGCCGCTGTGTTCAGGATTATACATTATTTCTAGTGTGCTGTGTTGTATTTCAAAAACTGATGTGTAGTCAGCCTTTGACCATGTTGCCTGGCTCAGCTGTTTTGCATATGGCTTTTATATTTCCCACTGGATTGTCATCCCAGTATATCTTCCTTATAACAATATGTTAATTGGTGGCTGTTCATATGACTCATTACATGAGCAGACACATGGAATAAATTTGACATTCGTACAACATAAATCTGCAGGGCATACATACAATAGAAGAACCGTGGAAATTAGGATATTCTGTCATACAGTCAGCTGGACAATTTACTGAAGCATACATTAGTATTAAACAGTGCAGATCTCACTACTATTGTTATGTTGTCATTTTCCCAATGTTGTTTTGCAAGGTAAACTCATTTTCCCAGTGTTGTTTTGCAAGGTAGACTCATGTGAGTCTTAAAATGTCAGGATATGTAAGTGTGCTGGTTTCCATATGCATGTCATGCATAATGCTGGCTAATACAACTGTTCAGGTCATGTCAGGATTTCCGCTGGTAAGCTGTATTATGCATGCCACATTATGGTCTTGAGTAAGCTGTTCACATTGTGTGAAGCATATAGTGGCCCTGACATGTTCTGGTATTGAAAACATCTGTAAGTATAGATAATGAGACATACTAAAGGTGTTGTGTGCATCAGGAGCCATCCACTAGTAGCAAATCTGTTAATTATAATTGCCCTATATAATAATTTTGGGCCATTTCATCTGAGAATGTGTTTTTAATGAGACCTGCAATGCATGCTGATATACTTTTATTCTCATATGTAGATATAACATATCGATTGAATGCTACTTAATTACAAACACACTAGCTTCCAAAGCCATAAAAGGTCCTGCCTTGGCATTTTAGAGCATACACCACATCCACAGCTGTAACAGTTTTCCTCTTAGCATGCTCAGTGTAGGTAACAGCATCGCGGATCACATTCTCTAAAAACACCTTCAAAACACCACATCTCCTCATAAATAAGCCCTGAAATACGCTTCACACTGCCTCGATGAGCTAAATGGTGAATAGCAGGCTTAGTAATACCTTGAATATTATCACGCAAAACCTTAAGATGCCTTTTAGCACCACCTTTTCCAAGGCTCTTTCCTCCTTTACCACTACCAGACATGATTGCTTGATGTAAATATTAAAGCAACTCAGTTGTTTTAATATGAATGCTACTTAATGTCTGTTAGACTGCAGAATTGCACATCCATTTCAGTTTAATGTAAGCTACGATTTTCACAGGAATGTGTGGACTGATAGACATTTGTTTTTCATTGTTATGGTTTGATTACTGACATGTATCACATATGGTAGTACACCTGACTATGGCCATAAAGTATTGCAAGGTTTCATAATCACTGTTTTATGACACTTCATTGTGTCACAATGGGTATGTTATGTAGTCATGTACTATCAGCTATGCATATATAATTTCTGTCCTGTGTTGTGATTCACTTTGACAAAGCATGGGACTCATGAACATTCGCCAATCAGACGTCAGTGATGAGAGCATGCCAGACCACTGCCAGAGTCCACCAATGATGATGACAACCATGACAGACACATGGATGATGATGATGATGATGATGAAGCTAGACCTGCATGTGCCATCATCCCTGCTGCACCCCAGAGGAGACAAAGGCAGGCACCCTAACAAGATGATTATTAAGAGCAAGGTTGGGGGGGGTGACCAATGCATTTTATTCACAGATGAAGGATATGATGGGGAATTTTGTCCAAGACATGGCATGGACTATGCATGTTGCATTCAGGGAGATAGCTTGAGAGATCTTCATGATGTTCATCCCCATCAGGGTGGACCCTCAGCTCCGTAAGCATAGTCTGTGTGATCCACTTGTGTAACGCTGCCACCATAGCATTTGCCATATCAGTGACTGGACTGTATATGTACACTTGTACATGCATACCATTTTGCTGCTATACTTATGTGATACAGGTCCAAATTTACACTGCAGATGTTGTGTGGCATTTAGTATTATGCTTTAACGTGTGAATGACACACACTACCACATTAGACTTTCATTCAACATTCAGCTGTCCATAAGTTTTGACAGTTCATATGCAACTAATGCTACAATTCCACTGTAAACAAGTGTGTTACTGACAGCAACTCACAACTTGTCCATATTCCACCAATACCACAGTGTAATGGGGATGATTTGTGGATTGCCACATCTTGTATGTGCAACAGAAGGAAATATCCATGACCCTGTGTTTCAGATGACAGTTGTCATACTGTGCCACTGGCATACTGGCATTGTGTGGCATGTGTTGGCAATGCTAATGCCATGTTGTGTCATATAAAAGTAAGTCATATATATATATGGGCATTCCTTTACAGAATGCATAGACCATTAATATAATGTTCAAGTGTATAGGTTCATAGGTTCATAGCATGATACTAGACTATTGGCCCGGATGCCCTTATAAGCCCAGCCATGAATTTCACCCATGTTTCCACAAAGTCAGCACCTGTTTCCCCTGTCCAGCAGGGACACAAGTGAGATCCCTGGGGTGTATTTTCTGTTTTCCATCCAGTTGTCCAGGTTCTTCTTAAAGAGGGCTAGAGAGGTACCCTGCTTGACATGGAGAGGGAGTCTTTGGGACACACATCTATCCCACCAATAAATTCTATTAATGTCACAGACCAGGTTAAGGCTTTGCATGCAAATTGCATGAGTGAAGTTTGACTTACTGATATGCAGCAACTCCATCAAGGCTGGGTCTGAGATGGCCTTGTATGCCAGACACAGGTCACCTTTAAGCAGTCTGTACAAGACTGGGTAGAGGGACAGGGCTTTTAGCCTTTCTGTAAAGGATAGGTGTTTGAGACCTTGGATTTTCCTGATCAGGAACCTCTGTGGTCTCTATATAAAACAACAATGATAATTTATTCAGAAACAGCACAGTATGCCATCTTTGGTCTGTGTTACATTTCCAGATCCATTTATTCACATAAACTCACACATTTCAGCAAATGGTATACATATGCAATGATTTATGTACATGTCTCTGCACACATTCCAATCCATACAGAAACATAAATTCTTAGCTTGCTAACCTATGCCTCTTCCTGTTATATGATTGCACAATACTGTGGGCCAGATTCACAAAGGCTTGCATGGAGTCTAAGAGTAGTGTAAGATGGCAGACAGGCAATATGTCTGCCGAGTGATTCAGCAATAGCCGGCAGGGGCATGCATGAGAGCTTCTAAAGCTACTCTTGCACGGACAGTGTTATGGTATGCAAATTACCTCATTTGCTGCTGAAAGCTATGCAAATGAGGTAAATTTGTGATCCAGGAAACACTAACCTGTCCGTGGAAGAGTAGTGGTATTTGCAGAAATGTACTCCATTGGTAATGGAGTACCGTTCCGCAAATAGCCAAACGGAGCTATAACAGCTCCAAATAAAGGATGCATCTAGTTGAGGAAGCATGCCAATGGCCAAATATAAGGCCATTGGCATTTGCAAATGTTGTAAATCCTTAAAATCCATTTTTTTTCCCCAATCGCCGATGTTTAAGCATAGCGCAGTGGCGCGCAAACGTACTGCGCTTTAAATAAAATGAAAAAAAGTGAAAAATAGCCACAAATGGACATTTCACTAAAAAGCTTGTTCTGCCATGCAGGTGAATGGCAGGCTGAAAACAACATGGCCACTGAGTAGTGGTCGCTAAGGGGGGGAAGCTCAGTGTGAGAGATGTAACCAAGCATTAGTAGGCAATCCTATGCAAATGAGGATAAGGATAGTGAATCCCAATTTTCCCCGGCATGTGAGTCATGTCCCTAGAGTGTAAATGTAGGAGTAGGGGAGTAGTAGAGTTGAAGATAGGTGACATCATGAGGGGGTATGTCTGAAAGACTATAAGCTGATTGGAGCACAGTGGCTTGTGTTTGCCCTGAGTTGCTCAGGATTGCAACAGGCATGTCTACAGTTGTCCTAGCTGAAAACAAGAAACCAAAGGTGTACGCCATGGATATATCTGAAATTTCTTGCAAACGGGCACACAGCATGTGCGCTTGTTTGTGTGGTGCTGCTCCTTGTGGAAACAGAAAGGGAAAAAGGAAGAAAAAGAAGTAGTAGGAAGTTAAGCAAGGAGAACTAGCAAAGCTGCCAGGTGAAATATATCAGAATCAGCCAATTACACAGGCAGTAGACTACCCAGCCCAGCCCAGCACTTTAAACTCTGCAAACAGCAGTCTACCCTGTTTTTTCCCAAGAACTCTGCAACACTGCAATATACAAAGAGTGAAAACTTAAAAAGCTTAAGTCAGACAAAATGTTAGGGGCTGCTATTGCTATAATAAACCAACATGCAAGGTGCTGAGAGTAGTGATGTTGTGAATGCTGCTGAGCAAACCACAGTGAGGAGATGGAGAAGAGTGCACAGACCCAGGGTAACCTACCAGGGGCTACATGAGCTGGAGATAGTGGAGCGCTATAGAGTGGACAGAGACCTCCTGCAGCAAATTGTTGAGCTGTGCCGGCCACACCTCACAAACAGAACAAACAGAGGGGAACCCATCCCAGTGGATACCAAGGTATGTGTTGGCCTATGAATACTAGCTACAGGTACCTTCCAGAGACCAACTGTTGATATGATGGTGGTTTCATAGGCATCAGCATCCAGGGTACTGCACCAGTTCCTAGATGCCATGTCAGCACATGTCAGTGAGCACGTATATTTCCCCAATTCCAGTGAGGTATTGGCCAGCAATATGCATCTTTTCCACCAAATAGCAGAATACCCTGAGGTAGTGGGTGCAATAGACTGCACGCACATACACATCAAAGCACCATGTGGTGAGCGGGATAGGGTCTACATCAACTGCAAGGGCTTCCCCTCCATCAACTGCTAGGTCATGTGCGATGCCCAGGGCATAATAATGAATGTGCGTGCTGGCTGCCCTGGAAGCTATCACGATTCCCACATCTGGCATATGACACAGCTGTACCAGAGATTTGCCCAATGGGGACATCCCTGATGGTCACCTAGTGGGGGATACTGGATACGCACTGGAGCTGTGGCTGATGACACCCATCAGAAATGCGCACACACCCGAACAAGAACTCCATAATGAGGCAAACGCACAAACAAGAAACATTATTGAGCATGTGTTTGGGATGATCAAGTCACAGTTCTGGTGCCTGGACACATCTGGTGGAGCCTTGCAGTACTCACCAACTACATGTACCCAAATCGTCATGGTATGTGCCATGCTACACAATATGATCTTGCGAAAACAGCTGCAGCAGGAACAGCATGGGGCAGGGCCAAACAGCCCCCCCCCCACCATTGTCAAGGCCTGCACAGGCACAGCGTGACTCAGAGGAGGAACAACCTGAGCCTGCCCCAGTAGGCAGAAGGAGGCGTGCCCAGTATGCCTTGGCCTTGGCAAAGAGGCAATGCATAGCATATACACTGACTCAGTAGGAACCATGGAAATGACACCTCTCTCTGACTCACGCATACAATAAAAGGGATGCCTAACTTGACACTACCTGTTTTCAAACATGTATAGGGAGTGTACTATGTGTATCCGACATAGGCAGCCCTGCAGCACCACCTGAGGCATGATTGCCCTATTTTAAGCAATATAAAGCAGTGCTAAGCACATTTTACTACTATTTAGCATATTTAAGCACAATTGCACAGAGTTGCGCACTGCACAAACTAGCGCAACGTCAGGCAATGTTGGGCAACGTTGGGCAATGTTGGGCAATGTTGGGCAAAGTCAGGCAAAGTCGAGTAAAGTCGGGTAAACATGCTCACACCTGCTTTACTGTTCCTTAACCAGTCAGGTCTGCCCAGCAGGAAAATAAAAAGCAGTGACAGGGCTCGAATTAAGCATACTGTGCACTATAGTCACAGTACTGAACCACTAAGCCATGACAGCATTTCACTGGCACAGACACAGCAGGACAATTGTAGACTAACGCAAACACAAACAAATGCTGTATCATGCCCTCTGAACTTCCCCCCAGGCCTATGCAGACAGATAACAGCAGGCCAGGCAGTGTGATGTGGGTTGGGTAGGCTATGAAGTCACAAACTAATATACGTGAAATTGGAAGCTAAGATCTGTAGTACAGTAGTATGCCTCAAGCCAGTACAATAGGCAACAGTACAGACTGAAATGGAGTACCTGACATAGCAGTGCAGGCCTAGCAAATGTGTATAAGTGTCAGGTGAACCCCTCATCCTATGTACACCTACAGTAACAATCAGGTGTGCCCCCCGGGTAGAAATGTACAAATAATAGCTGCCCCCCCTGTATGTAGAAATGTTGATAAGTCTATGCAAAGTGACTCATGGAAGCCCTGCAGGCACAGCGTGCTTCCTGTCGATGTACAACACAAAGGGGAGTCCTGAAGTAGAAACCAACTTGATTTTTCACACACATATAGTATATACGTCCATACTGGTCATGCTCACACACTTAAACAAATTTAGCAAATCTCAGTCAGTAACATACTGAAAGGTCATACTGGGCATGCTCACACCCTTAAATAAATGAAGCAAATGTCAGGCAACAACATACTGAAAGGTCATACTGGGCATGCTCACACACTTAGGCCATGTCAGAGTACAGCAGTGGGCCACACATATCTGACAGTTGCATATGTTTTACCCCAGGAACCTGTCACTATTCACCAATCCTGCCTTGTGCATACAGTTATATGAAAACAGACACATATAATATATTGGAACCCTGTCATAATCAAACTATGTACCACAAGTACTTAAGTTGTTCACAGAAAGTGAAAAAGCAAAGAAGATCGATAAACCTGCAATCAGTATCATGAATAAACAATGTGCACTCCAAACATTATCCAATCCATGTTCTGGCAAAATAATCTGTGAAGGAGTCCATAGAGAACCATGATGCTTCCTTCCGCTATGTCATAAATAGTAATGTACACTTATATATGTCCTGAGTCAATGCAAACTGTAAATGACTGACATTGCTAACATCCTGTCAGACAGGCTCCTACATACATAGTTTCATAGTTTCATAGTTTAGTACTAGGCTATCTGCCCTGGGGCATTTGTAAGCCTAGCCATAGTGATGTGGCTTTCGCCACGACTTGAAATGGTACAAAAATGCACAGAATAGATTTAGAATACTGTGCCTCTGTCTAGTAGTGACACAATGAAGGTCCCCTTATATAATAGAATTAGTTTACTGTGCCCCTGTCTAGCAGTGACACAGATGTGACCCCTGGGGTAAACTTACGATCTCCCATCCACTCATCAAGATTTCTCTTGAAGAGAGTCAGTGAGGGGCTCTGCCTAACATGAACTGGGATCTTGTTCCAAAGCATAGGAAGCCTCTGGGTTATGAATCTATCCCTCCAGCATGTCCTATTCATACTTGTGCCGAGGTTTAAGTCTTTAGCTCGTGGTCCTGATGGATTTGGATTTTTTGAGGCGGAGCATGTCCATCAGATCCTGATTGGACATGGCCTTGTACGTCAGGCAGAGATCACCTCTGAGCAGGCGGTATGCTACTGAATAGAGCTGGAGTTTCTTTAGTCTGGCAGAATAAGACATATGTTGGAGACCCTTGATCCTCTTGGTGAGGTACTTTTGTGGTCTCTCCAGCTGTTGCAAATGCTGGGTGAGGTACATACCAAATGGGGCATTGTACTCAATCATGGGTCTGATGAGGGAGGAGTATAGGGGTACAATGACATCCTTGGATCTGGACGTGAATCCCTTCATGATGAGGTGTGCAAGGTAGAATGTTTTTCTAACCACTTTGGCAGCGTGGGTGTCAAATGAGAGGTCGCTGTCGACTTGGGTCCCTAGGTCTCTGATTACTTTTTCTGTACTCAGTGGGTTGCTGTCTATGTGATAATTTGTGGGTACTTTGTTTTTCCCAAATGGGATGACTATACATTTTTTGGCATTTAGTTTAAGGCCGTGACTCCGGCACCAGTTGTCCATTTCTGTGAGGCCTTTTTGTAGGATGTATGTGTCCACTGGTGTATCGACTATGGCGCCTAGTTTGCAGTCATCTGCGAACTTTGTCAGCCACAACCCTCCCATGTTTGCTTTAACATCTGAGAAATAAATGCCGAACAAGAGGGGTCCCAGGACAGATCCCTGTGGGACACCACTTGTGACTGGCTTTGAGTCTGACATTGCTCCAGCGATTTTAACTTTATGGGTTCTGTCCTTTTGCCAGTTTGCAACCCATCTAGTGACATAAGGGTTTACGTTTAAGCTGTTGAGCTTATCTATGATGCCTGAGTGGGGTATTGTGTCGAAGGCCTTAGCCAAGTCCAGGTATGCTGTATGGACTGCTTTGCACTCATCAATGGCTCTAGTGACTGTTTTGAAAAAGTCAACCAGGTTCAAAAGGCAGGAACTGCCCTTTACAAAGCCGAACTGGGTGGGGTCAAGTGTCTGTAGGTCCCCTATGTCTCTGTTTATGAGTTCCATAATGATTCTTTCCATAGCTTTGCAGACCAGGCTGGTTAAGCTTATGGGGCGGTAGTTCCCAGGGTCTGTAGAGGTACCCCCTTTGTGGAGTGGGACCACTGTTGTACGCCAGTGTTCAGGTACATATCCTGTAGTAAGGCTAAGGTTAAATAGCATTTTTACGTGCAGGTTTAGCTCCTCTTGGAGTTCACGTAGCACGCAACCCGGGATACCGTCAGGTCCCATTGATGCTGTGTTTTTAGCTTTGTTGAGGACAGTTCTCACTTGGACTCTGAGATGACAGAAAGATTACATTCAGCTGGGATAAGTATTTCTTCTTTTGGGGGTGAGGGAGGGGAGAAATTTGCACTGAACCTGTCAGCCAGAATGTTGGCAATATCTGTGGGTTCAGTGTATTTTTTGTTGTTGTGAACTAACTCTGAGCATATCTGAGGGTTTCCGCCCAGGTTTCTAACATAGCTGAAGAAGGCTTTGTGGTTATCTTTAGTGTCCTTAGCGATTTTTCTCTCAAAGTTGGCCTTGCATGTTTTTATGAGAGAACGTAGGTTTCTGCTAATGTTGATCAGAGATGTCTTCCCTTTATGGGATTTTGCTCTGTCATGCAGAAGCTTCCTTCTTTTGTTATACAATTTGTTAATGGCTGACAAAAGGCCCCCTCTCACTGACAAAAGGCCCTATCATCATACCTGGAGATTGTGAAAGCACAGATATAACATATAGATAGGTAAACAGCTCCTTCCAAACCTGAAAACACGGCGTCTATGGGATTACATTGTCTCCCTAGCTGTGTCATAAGTGAACTCCAGAACAAACAGACCCTGCACCTGAACAGTCTGTTGAGCCTCACCCTCTGTACAGGATATGAAACTGTTGAATGTGTTACAGCAATGTTTGGCACACTCCAAAGTGTTGGTGCACAACAGACCATGGGAACGATTGTCTTATAAGCCTATTAAGCCTGATCTGCAAGGCCATGGAGTCCATCATGATGGAACTCATAAACAGAGCTATTGGGAGCCTACAAACACCCAATCCTACCAATTTTGGTTTGGTCAGGGGCAGATTATGGTTCCCAAACCTGCTAGACTATTTTCAAGGCAGTCACCCAGGACATACATCAATGAAATGAGCTACACACGTCCCACATAGACCTTGAAAAGCCCTTTTCCAACATCCCAGACACATGTCGTATCCACAAAATCAACAACCTGTGCATAAATATGTATGTCATCTGATGGATTGCCAACTGGGGCACAGATAAATCACACAAGGTAAGAATTGTGGTCTCCTGTTCAAGCTGGTAACAACTGCTGTCCCCCATGGCTCAGTCCTGGGACCCCTCCTGTCTGGTGTATACTTTTCAGAAATACAGTCAAACACACGAGGGCTATGTTTAGCAAAGTTTCTGGATGACTGCAAAAAAGTTGTCATAATCGATGTTTGGGACAACAGAGACATCCCTAAAAAGGGTCTCAGTCAGACAGATGTGGTGTCAAAATTATGGCCTCGAGCTACAGTCATACAAATACCACATAGGTGCCAACACCCTAAATATGGAAGTGATAATAAGGGATCTATGGACACATGTGGATAGTCATCTCTACTTCTAGAAACACATTCACAAAGTGGTCAGACAATCATGCTATGTGTTCCCACAAACTGCCAAGGTCTTTGCATGTAGGTCAAAGGAGGTTCCCTCTACTCATCAGTCATCAGACCCGTCAGAGAGTACCACAACACACTTGCGATGAATCTGACTAGGCACCTGCAGCAGCTGAAAAGACCACTGAAGTACCTCAACAAGAGGATTATTGGCCTCAAACAGTTGCCCCATGCAACAATACTGAATTTAACTCAATCTGCACTCTGCTGCATACTGTCTACTCAGGAGATCTCTGCACAACAGGCAGGTCCATGTCATGGCAACACTCAGATCTGCTCTGAGTTACAGCTCAATGGCACTAAATATACAGACGCAACTAATATTGCCAACATCCTGGCAGATAGGATCAGTGCTAACTTTACCCCCCTTTCACCCATGAAAGAGCACATCTCTATAACAGAAGACTGCAAAGTTGCTGTCATCATGGCTGCACAGATAAAAAAACACTCTCCAAAGCCAGTATCACAGCATCCATGGGACCAGATAACTTCCCAGGCTGTGTTCTACACAAACTACAGAATGAACAGGCACCACACCGATGTACCATGTTCAGTCATAGCCTTACCTCAGGCTTTGTGCCTGCTGAATGGTGCACAATGATGGTTATCCCACTACACAAGGGTGGAGACACCACAGACCCCAGGAACTAGCGCCCCATTAGCCTGATGAGCCTGCTCTGCAAGGCCATGGAATGTATCATCATACAACTTATAAAAAAGACATTGGTAATCTCCAAACTCTGGACCACAACCATGTTGGGTTTGTAAAATGCAGATCATGTCTCCTAAACCTGATAGACGACATTGAAGCAGTCACCAGAACCATAGACAAGGGTAAGGTGGTTCACACAGCCTATGTAGATCTTGCCACGGCTTTCGATACCATACCCCACTCTGGAATTATAGATAAACCCACTAAACTAGGTATAAATTGCTATGTCACAAGATGGGTTGCCAACTGGCTCACAGACAGAACACACACTGTGAAAGTAGCAGACTCCAAGTATGACTTTGGACCAGTGACGAGTACAGTACCACAGGGTTCAGTCCTGGGTCCTGTCCTGTTTTGTATCTACATCCCTGAAGTAAACTTTAACATGGAAGGTCTGTGGCTAATGAAGTTTCCAGATGACTGCAAACTAGGAGCCATAACTGTAAATACTAAATATGTGGACATCCTACAAAAGGGCCTCACTGAGACAAACACCTGGTGTCAAAGCCATGGCCTCAAGCTCAATACCAATAAGTGCATTGTCATCCCCTTTGGTAAAAACTCTGTAGCCATGAACTACAACATAGGCAGTAGTATACTTAACACTGAAAGTGTGATAAGAGACCTTGGGTCACAGGTGGATAGTGGACACACCTGTGATAATCACATCCCCACAGTAGTCAGGAAATCCTTCTACATGGCACACCTTATCACAAAAGGTGTCTCATGCAGAATAGAAGAAGACATCGTTCCCCTCTACTCATCACTCACTAGATTCATAATACAGTACAATGCCCCTTTTGCTATGTACCTCACAAGACATCTACAACAACTGGAAAGCCTGCAGAAATACCTCACAAAGAGCATTAGTGGCCTGAAATACATGCCATATACAGACCGTCTCAAAATGATCCAGCTGTACTCTCTCTCATATCGCCTACTCAGAGGTGATCTCTGCCTAACATACAAAGCTATGTCAAACACACAGCTGTTGGACATGCTCCACATAAAACACTCACAATCCCTCTGATCTTTGGCCCCAAAACCCAGAGTGAAATACAAAAGGAAGGGGTGTATCCATTTACCTTATGGATACCCACACCTTCAGGTTAGTGGTACAGCATGAGGCCTTAGAGACCATGCAAGTGCAACTAACATTGGGCAAAGCTGCTTATCAGATTGTAGCCTGCTACAGATCACCTACCTTGTTTCAGGAACCTCACTCAGTATTCCTGAGAACAGTGAAAAATATAAAGGTCCTATCAAACACCATTATATGAGGAGATTACAACTACCCAAACATTGAGAATTACTCTTGTACAACGTCCTTTGCCGAATGTTTCCTAGAGTTTAAAAACTCGAATGCCCTGGAACAGCTGGTCACCACACTCACTAGAGGTGACAACATACTGGACCTGATCATCACCAACATGAGGAACCAGTGTTCCACAGCAGAGATAAACCCCTCACTGGTAATATCAGATCATAAAGTAATCACACTGGACATCCACATCCCCCCCCCCCCAGTCAAGGAAACCACTGTGAAGACATTTTCAAAAGCAAACTGCACACTTCCCAAGACCAAAGTGGAAAGTTCCAAAGCCCCCTTGCTATAGAATAATGCTATACAATCTGCCGAATCATTTACAAGTGCATTCTATGAGTATCTACAGGGATGCATGGATTGAGACATCCCAAATAAAACCAAAATGCACTCCTCCAAGAATAAGAAACCAATCTGGTGGTCGTCGTCCATAAATAAGCTATACAACAGAAAGAAGAAACGAACACATGACAGAGCAAACTTCACAAAAGGAAAGGCATCACTGATCATTATTAGGAAGAAACAATGATCGCTCATAAAATAATCCAAGGCCAGTTTCTAAAGACAAATTGCCAAGGAATGTAAGAATAACAACCGCAAAGCCTTTGTTAGCTATATCAAACATTTAGGTGGCAACTCTCAAATATGCTGTCAGCTACTGCAAAATGGCAAAAAATACACTGAACCAACTTACATTGCCCACATCCTGGGGGACAAGTTCAGTGCAAACCCCCCCCATCACCCCCAAAAGGACCTGTGTCCATCCCAGAAGAATGCAGAGCCCCAGACTTCATGGACATGCAGGTAAAAACAGCCCTCTCCAAAGCTAAGAACACAGCATCAATGGGACTGGATGGTGTCCCAGGCTGTGACTTACACCAGCCCCAAAAGGAACTACGCCCTCACCTACATTCACTGTCCAGACTCAACCTTACCACAGGCTATGTACCCAAAGAATGGCATACAGCAACAGTCATCCAGCTCCACAAAGGGGATGCCACAACAGAACCAGGAAACCATTGCCCTATAGGCCTACTCAGCCTGGTCTGCAAAGCTATGGAGCAAATTATCATGGAACCCATAAACAGAAACATTGGGGACCTCCAGACACTGGACTCTACCCAACTTGGCTTTGTTAAAGGCAGATCCTGCCTCCTAAACCTAGTTGACCTATTTGAAACAGTTACCAAGGACATAGATGGAGGTGAAAGTAGTTCATACAGCCCACCTGGACCTCACTAAGGCCTTTCAACACCATTCCCCACTCTGGCATTATGGACAAGCTTACCAGCTTGAACATTAACAGCTATGTCACATGATGGGTGGCCAACTGGCTCACAGATCAAACACACATGTTCAGAGTTGCAGGTGCCATGTCCGACTCTAAACCAGTCACAAATGGCATCCCACAGGTCTTGGTCCTGGGGTCCCACCTGTTCAGTAGATACTGCTCAGAGGTACAGGCAAGCACGGGAGGAGTATGGCTGAACAAGTTTGCAGATGACTGCTAACTGTGGTCCATAATAGACTCTACGGCTGACACAGACATCCTCCAGAAGGGTCTTACAGAGACAGATACCTGGTGTCAAAACAATGTCCTCAAGCAGAATGCCAAAGAATGCATAGTCATCCCCTTTGGATAAAACAAAGTGCACACAAATTACCACATAGGTGGTAATTCAGTATGTATGGAGAATGTAATTATGGCCCTGAGGACCCAGGTAGATAATAAACTCTCCTTTGATGATCACATTGCCAAAGGGTTTAGAAATTCTTTCTATGTAGCCCACCTAATGTCACCTAATGTAACCCACTTTGTCTAGTCGGATGATGTCACCATCCTACAAATATACCTGTGGAAAGAAGAACTCCCAGTAACGTGTATAGTGTGTTGTGTAAATGTGTACTGCTCTGGTATTATAAAGTAGTTAGGTAGGAGTTTGAATCCTGCACTTGACAACTGTATGAGAGTGTGTATGTATCTCCTTGTAGAGGAGCAACATTTCTGGAGACTACTACAACACCTTAAAAGTGGTATACTTATCTTTGTCAAGTCTGATGATGTCACCATCCTACAAATATACCTGTGGAAAGAAGAGCTCCCAATAATGTGTATAACATGTCATGTTAATGTGTACTGCTCTAGTATCATAACCTAGTTAGGTAGGGGTTTGAATCCTGCACTTGGTGAGTGTGTGTGTGTGCTCTATGTGTGTGACACAGTTGGTCAATGTGTTGTGGGTTTTGCTTTTACTACTGTATGACATATCACAATGACAACAGTATGTGCATTGCATGTCAGGTAGCTGTGTGGCAAATACATATACGTACATGTGAACTCAATTGTTTCATAGGTGGGAACCCTGATTTCTCCATGAACACATCTGTTATCTTTGCCAGAGTGTGCTGACACTTTCCAGACCTTAGGTCACATCTACATGCTTGTGACAAGCCCAGCCACTGCAGTGATCCCTGGCCTAGGTCATCCGTGTCACACACACTCATTACGGTTTCTATTGAATAGTGTGAGTGAGGGTTTATGCCTGAGGTATATTTCAGACCTGTTCAAATGCAGCAAAGTCTGTCAATGATGGCTCTTCATTATAGGTGTACAACAACCTTTGTGGATATGCATGCAGACCCCTTATTGCTTATGTGATTCACCGAGGGATTTCAAAATACCTTTGGAAATGTGATTACCAAAGGAGAGATGATGTAACACTTGGCTGTATGTACACAACGGTACCTGTTCAACATGTTGGGGGCTACTACCTATGTGGTACTGTGGGGATACTATGTTTTGTAAAAGTGGATGACTATGCTTTAGTTGGCTTATAGATTTACAGCATGGGTTTGACAACAGGTCTGTAACATTAGTGGGTATATATATATAGCTGCAAATGCTAGATTAGCATACTAGCCTGGTACAGCAGTTGCCAACGCTAAGCTACATGTTAATATGACTATCATACAGCCATTGTCCACACTTCTGTACAGAACACAGATAACATGGATCAGATGTTTGACATTTAATGCTGAGCTACATATGTCACAGTTATGTCCCACTGCACACAGCTACACACTAATTTGTCCATGGCAGTAGTTATGCAGGGCATCTGTGCATAGATACGTACTGCTGCCACATGTGGATGTTTCAAAGTATGTACAGTACTCTTCTAAAACATCTACTACATGCCAGTAAATAATATCTGTTACATACCTTTCCTTTGTATGTGTTGGTAGTATTATGTTCCGTGTATATTTGGCTTTTTTTTTCTGTTGATGTGGGTGTGTGTCTCTCTGTCTCTCTCTCTGTCTCTGTCTCTGTCTCTGTCTCTGTCTCTCTCTCTCTCTCTCTCTCTCTCTCTCTCAATATCTGCAATGGAATGATTGTGTGTGTGGGCAGCAAGTACAGCCTGCTTTTATAGGTATCTGCACATGTGCATGTGCTGGCCTCTGCACCAATTGGTGGCCACCATTTGGTAATTGCATGCAGCCTGCTGTGTGGTAATTGCAGTACTCACTGTCATAGCAACCCAATGCTATAAATTGCTATGTCAGGTAGGCATAGCCCTTTCAGCTTTCCAAAGTGGGGCTCATGCTTGTTTGCTGTGGACACCGTTGTTTAAGTCAGAAGGTTGGTATAGTTCTTATATCTGAAGCTAGGAGTGTAGCCAGTGATTTAAATATTGTACTCAGACCTGAATGTTGCCACTTCCAGTACACAGTTGTCAGTGTAGAATTGTACTCACCCCTACAAATGCTAACACAAGATACATGGTAGTATGTAGTTTCTTTTCTACTTATACAATTAACTGCTATACAAAAGTAGTTATTGAGATGTATTCATTTGGCACATGAACTGTTTGTGAACTGCTATACTGTGAATATTAATGTACTCACGTCTGCACAGTTTGTGCTTTTTTATTGTTGACATTAGCACTGGATGCTCAAGAAAACTGGACAATTCCAGTACTGAGTATGCCTACCTAAATCCTTGGTAGACCCTGAACACACAGGTATATTGTACATTTGGGTGGGGATGCAGACATACAGAGAGCATTATGTATTATTGTGTGAATGTTATCTTGCTGGACTTAAAGGGTTGCTGTGTACCTGTTAGTTTAGCAAGGCAAGTAGTCTGTCTGCATAGCTCCCAACTGTGTACCTATCCAGATGGTAGCCAGATGTTAGGCTGTTATTCTCTGTCTGTGCAACGCACGGGTCTTTTCAGCTCTGGTACAACGGCATTGTTACAGTCATTTGCTACCAGTACATGGCTACATCCTTTGGTATTTCAGTGTTGTACTCCTACATAAGGGTATGCTTGTGGAACTCCTTCCAAAGCTATTTGCACAGTGTGTAATAGCAGAAAAGCTGATATGCCTGTGTGTTTCTGCCTCAGCCAGGCCTCTGAAACACTCAGGTACATATCTGAGCAGAGTGAGGTAAAGGTAGGTAAAAGTGAGGTACACCTTCAAAATATTAGAGACAGTAAGTGGAGACTTCGGGAGAACCAGTGCATATGGATTACTACACCATTTCTGAAGTACAAGCGGTGTCTAACTCCTACATATTGTCATTATTCATTAGGTGTAATACCCCACCTTTCTGCCTAACGCCAGTACTTTTCAGGGGATTCAGAGGGACACAGCTAACATATGTTTCAAAATCAGGGACATCCCTGAAATGTAGTCACAGTTGGGATGTATGTCCTCTGCCCTAATCAGATATGCCACTGTTTGTCCTGCTATGATACTGTGTGGGGGTTGTAAAGTGCTGCTGTAACATCATTTACTGCTAGAATGGCTGGTTCTGTTATCACAGTCATGTAATGCAATTCCACAACAACTGCTGGTAAAGTTCCACAGAACAGTTTTTGTATTATAGCATTCCTATTTTTCCTTTACATTCACTCATTCTGATGCATGATATATCTATTTAGCAACAACTTGCTGTATATCTACTGTGGCTTAGTGGTGCTTCATGCAGTCTAGTGTGTCCGGGGTTCAAGACTAGCAGAGGTGTTTTATTTTGCTGCTGAGCAGAACAAGGACCCTCACATGCAGGGTGACTAAGGCACTTTTAAGCAGTTGTAAGAGGATTTGCGCGGGTTTGCGCAAAGCTTAGCAATGCTTAGCTAACCGCACACTCGTGCAAACCCGCTAATTACTGCTTAAAAGTGCTTACTCCCGCTAACCCTCGCGCTCATTTCTTTGAAAGAAAAGAAAATGAGGAGATAGGACAGTGGTGAAAAAGGGGCACAAAGAGGGAAAGACAGTAGGGAAAACAGCTCGGGATGTGCAGGACAGGTGTAGGGAAGGACCATAGCTGCCCAGTTCTTTTACAGCAACAGCTGTGCATATGCAATAATTTTGGAGGAAAAATATGAAACCTTCCCCCCATGAGAGAGGGGTGAGGACAACAAAGTATGTTGTACTGCCAATTAAATTACATTTTATATGTCCATCAGACATGTGTGCAAAATGGGCAGCTATGTATGGGGCGTCATTTTTTTTTGGAGCAGATTGCCCTTTTTTTTCTTTTTCCAGATGAGAGTAGAATGTGGGGTAGGGGATGTAGGTATATTTGGGGAGGTAGTTTGGGGAGGTAAACAGACAGGACAAACAAGATGCATACAGGGGTGGAATATGACACATGTGGGGGGTGAACAACATTGACGGGGAAGGATGTTTGGAAACCGCAAGCCCATGAGACCACAGATGGCAACAGTGGAACTGAGATCCCCACCCATGGGCAGTCACCACTGCACCTTCAAAGACCAGAGGGTGGCTGTGTTGGGGGCTGTGTAGGAGGGGCAGGCTCACCCGTGAGTCGCACCACTCGTGCCTCAAGCTGGCATAGAGGATCAGTGACAGAATGCTGGATCTCCCTATGGACCACAGCCCAGACCATTCGGAGGGTGAGATGAGGCCCTCCTCTGCCCACACTTGCACAGGGGGATGGGCCCCATCCCCTGCAGTGCTTCCATCCGAAGGTGGCATAGGCCCAACGGAGGAGGATGTCCCGGGCTGGGCACCAGACCTGCTGCTGCCAGGTGCCATCGCCAGCTGATGTGGGACAGGTGGGTCAGCTGGGACCGGCCTTCCCATACGTTCTATGTTTAGGAGGATTTAATGACAATATGGGTTGGTAACAGCCAACAGCATTCCAAATTAGTTGTAACAGCATGCAGTAGTATTCCCATTAACCCAACACACCAGAGTTCCAACAGTTGAACAGCAAGCATAACACATGCATATATAGAACAACAGTGGACATTCCAATAGCATGCAGGATTAATTGGTGCAACAGGCCACCAAGATTGTGTTATTTAAACAGGGCACATGCATCAAAGTAAATGCAGATATTTATAAACCAATAGGACATATGTCCCAAGAAATGTTTTGAGATTAGAAATACCCATTGAGGTGTGGAATTGCATTGTTTATGCACATACAGTAGGGTGTAAAAATATACCTCCATTAACAACTTATATATACTTATAGTTTACACTACATTCCTATTGACTGCAGGTATATATCCCCTAAATGTATTATTACACTAGGCAATGTCCGTTAAATTGTGAAATGGGTTTTGCTAGATCTTTATATACCTGACCTGTATCTGACATACAAACTGTCCAGGATGCAGATGTTACTGCTACGTATTTATATTTTATATTTATATTTATATATCTACATATCTAGATGTGTTCAGGTGACATTATCAGTTATATTTTAACAGCTCCCTACATTTCTAGCAGCACACTGACATTGCTGGGGAACACAATAACAAGCTATTCATGTGCCAGATTAACCTGTACATGCCGGCCATGAACCAACAGTTGAGGACTGTATATATGCTTAACAGCTACTGGCACTCCCTTCATCCACTTTATATGGGCCTACCCGAGTGTGGGTTGACAGCGCTTAATACAACAGTACTATTTCTATAATGCAAGAGTACAACAACATATCAAAGAAAGTGACACTGACACACTCCAGGAATTATACCTTTATTAATTACATAACACACTTTTCTAGAGGCTCTCCCATTTATTTGATTTAACAGTGCATGCAGAAGACTTATTCAATACATATTATACCTTTATTAATGGGTTACAACACTCTTTTTCAGGCTCTCTCACTTATTTTATATAACAGTACATGCAGAGAAGCTATTCAAGACTTATTATACCTTTATTATTGGGCTACAACACTTTTTTTCAGGCTCTCTCACTTATTTTATATAACAATACATGCAGAATAATTACTAACCTGCCTGGTGGTGCAGCCTTAGCAGCCTATCTGTATAGACTTGTTGATTCGCAGCATGGACACCTGCAGCTGTGAAGTAAATGAAGTGATATTGAGACATTCCTAGCCATAATATAGACTACAATAGCAATTCTTACATACTTCATTCCATGGCTACCTACTCAGTAATGGGGCATTTTCCATCCCACGGGCCTCCTGTATCCACTGGTTCAGTCGGTCCTCCTTGCATCTCTTCAGGTCTGAGTAGTGGTATCTGGCCTGCTCACCAGTCTGAGGGATGCCTGTGGCACTGGTGAGATCATGAGCTAGACGGTTCCAGGCTTTCGCTTTGTATTGGGTGCCTTGGAACTGGCACTGCAGGAGTCTCTCCTCATGATTATGGATGAGGAGCCAAACCATTACTTTTGACTCCTCAATGCCCCAACGTTGCACTCAAAATCGAGAGCCCTCTCCAACACTGGCCATGCTGACTGCAGATGGGAGCTACAGCCAGTTATGGCAAGTATTCCCACCTATGGAGCTTAAATATGCCTCATTTTCCACACTTATCTGTAATTGGCTGGTTTTGAGGAAACTCAGCTGAAAGCACACCTGCTTAGCAATGGGTAAACTTCTATTGATATGTATGTGTGTGTGTTGAAAGTGCATGCATATGAAAAGCGGTCATGGCTTAGTGGTTCAGTACTGTGATTATGGTGCACAGTATCCCGGGTTCGAGGCCTGTCATTGCCTTTTATTTTACTACTGGCCAGACCGGCTAGGAGGTGTGGCTGTGTTTAGCTGACTTTGCTCAACTTTGCCCAGCGTTGCTCTACGTTGCTTGACGTTGCCTGGCATTGCGCTAGTTAGCGCAGTGCGCAGCTACGTGCAAACATGTTCTGTTTGCGCTAGTTGGCGCGATGCACAGCTCCATGCAAAGCCATTGTGCTAGTTAAAGCAGTGCTAAGTTATGAACAATTATACTGAAATGTGCTTAATACTGGCAAACATTGCTTAGCAGTGCTTCACATTGCTTAAGATACGTTACTTATGCATTCATCAGTATGCATAACCATTTCACTTTCATATATATATATATAATTTGTTCACTACTACATAGGCCATTTCAATGCTTTTTACTAAAATTTCAATGATAAATGTCAGGAAATCTTTTCATATACAGATTTCCAACAGAAAATAAAAAAGGGAGTGGTGGGACTCAGACTGGGAATGCCTCCTTTTTGTGTGAAGGTTCTACCACTACACTATTGCTATTTTGCTTAATTTGCATATACGTTTCTTATTATCCTCTTCGATGTCTTGACTGCTAACTGTAGCTAAGCAATGGGCAAACCCACCAAATATGGGCAGCTATATCGGGAATAATAAAAAAAAAAAAAAATTAAGTTTTACATTTTATAATTGTACTGGGGTTTAGAATGTAGGGGAGTGTAGTGTTGAGTATGTACACATTTGAGCGGACACGCTCATGTCAGTTGACATTTCTCAATTGAGAGACTTGCAGGGGCATGGATTTTTGGACTGCTAGGCAGTCCGACACGCCCCCTGCACTTGTGCATGCTCCATGTTAGCCTTTGAGTTGAGTCAGCGTGCCCTCATTAATATGCATGACGTGCTGCCATCTTACTGTTAGACTACCGTTTCCGTGTAAGACTACTTTAGTCTTACATGGAGGATTCGTGAATCCTGGGGTGTGTGTGATCTATATATGGCCATTTTTGTTGACGTCAGCAATGCAGTCTCCCCATGTGACATATATTGGCCATTTCTTTCAATGTAATTTGGGTTGACTTCAGTAAGTCTTCCTTGATGTAGGCCCATTTGTCTACCTCCCTCCCTTCCACCTTTGTAGGTATGTCATATATCTTGCACATATGCATGGTATTTGTTCAACTTTGATGGAATTTTTGTCCATTTTCATGTATTTGTTTTGTTACATGGTCAGTGTGTGCCAACTCTACGGCCATTATACAGATGTAGGACATATGCATACAAGTCACTGGCTACTGCTTGCAATACATCCTTGTTCTTGTTATACTTATATGTTACATATTAACCAGTGTACACTGTTGAAATTCATGTGCATGACCTGATATTGTTTATATAGCATTAATGTTAGATTTATGACCAAATATTACTATTATTATTATTATTACATGCCACTGGTGTGTGTATGTTTATTGACATTGCTTTCAAATAATTTCCTGTTAGGCCACTGAAAGTCATACATATATGCCTATACCTATGTGTTGCCCTTAACATGACAAATGTGTGTGACATACGCATTCCATTGCATGTCTGTTTGGTTTGTGTACACTTACTTGTGTAGGTAGCAGAGAGTTTGCTGCTTTCCTCCAGTACTGCTGTTTGGTACTGCGCTATGTTGTTTGCCTTTCACATGCATGGTCAGATGTTATATTCTCTGCTCTGCTGGTATTATCTGGCATTCCAAGGTCTGCATTTGTTCATCTCTGATGTTGCTTGGTTTACACTTGCACTGCTAACAGACTAATTAAATATTGCTTTATTTATTCACTGTGTACTCTGATCTCTATTTATTACCCTAGAACACACAACTACCATCGCTCATACACTTCCATGTATGCCTGCCATACAGTTTGCAACCAGTCATAACATAATAGTGCACAGGTACATATGTATTTCTGCATTTCACCATGGCTGGTGCACACCCCTGCCCTGTTTGTCCACTTTCCATTGCCAGTGTTGTGCAGTGTGTCATGTGTATAGCTTACCCGTCCTTACTGTTTATTTCCAACCTTTGTCTGTCATGTGATATTTGTCATATGGGTAAACCTTCTGTGATGGCTTTCTCCTCCTCTTTCCCCATCTTCACCTTGCTTTCTATTCTTAAAAAAAAAAAAAAAAAAAAAAAAATGGAGCCTATTCCCACAAAAAAAAAAAAAATGTTGTCCATGCCCCTCTGACAGTCCCTCAGATTTTTCTATTCAACTATACCTTTTGTGTGCCCCTCTTCTTCACCTATACCCCACATCTGCTTTTCTATGTCCCTGTTTCCTTGGGTGTGTGCATTATTTGTGTTCCCCACACATGTCCCACACCCATGTTAGCTAATGTTAGTGGAGAGATATAGCTGTGATTGCCCTTTTTACAGATTCTGTCAAAATCCATAAGTGAGAGCTAGTATGTTTTAATAATAAAGGACTTACAGAGATATTTCATAGTTGTCTGTAAGCTTACAGGAAAGATTCTATTGTAGATAAGTATTTACAAATGTAAGGCAGCTTAAACTGTGATAGTATTTCCATAACGTTGTTAATACACATCACATTTTGTGAGACATTTTTCATGACTTACAGAGTAGCTGTGACTGATATACAGTGATCTGTTACTACTGAGAAACTCTGTCAGTGCCGAGATATTCAAAGTTCACTGATGCAAATTTACATATTATAGGCTTATCCACAACTAATGCACTAGATTCTACAAACTTTACAGAAGCTGTCCCTATGATTTTGTGAGAACATTTATTGGTTACTGAATTGTGGTATGTCTACTGTTCTGCTTTAGTTAAATAGTGAACAGGAATACAAATTTACTTCTCTTAGTGTTAGAGGTCGCAGCCAATCACATTTTCAATTTCTTATAGTTTTTTAGCAATAGTTGAGCAATAGTTGTAAAATGGGCATATTAAAACATGGTTGAAGTACAGCATTTTGTAATTTCCTCAGACCTTTATAGGCCTAATCATGATACTGTAAATTACAGTCCATAAAAAGAAACCTAGTACTTCTGAAAGGCAAAGTAAAATGCCCATCACATAGAAATAATCCTCCATTACAAATATATGAACTGCCTTTACATAACCGGTAACCTTCAAAAGATCCTTAAAGTAAAATGTACCCAAATAGGTGTACCATGTACACCTAGATATTTACTATAGATACCCAACTACCACTTGGAGAATCCACTTTAGCCAAACACCTGATACCAGACAGCTTATTACAATTAACAGTGGTGAAATTATAAATATTTTTACAGAAGAAAGCTGCCCCATCATTAACAAACGCATATATGCAACCCCATCTGCAACAATTATATTTCAATTCCAAGGATCAGGAAAGAGTACTTTATTTTACATTGTGTCAAACTACTCCCTCCACCTCAACAGAGTGCAAAATCACAATTACAATATCACAGTAGTTGCTGTCATTTTCCCAAGTTCATTTTAGTGGGCCTTTTTTATTATTATTATTGTTTTGTATCTTGGGTTTGTCTAAATTAGACGTGTCCAACCTGCGGCTCGCGGGCCGCATGTGGCCCTCAGAGCTCTTCCATGCGGCCCTCAACCTCTAACTGCAACATCGATGTACACGTGCTCCAAAACACTTTTTTGTTTTGTGTTTTTCGCTCCTGTGACCTGTAACGCTAATGTTGGTGTGCGCATGCGCCAAAGCACCCTTCTAGTTTTGTTTTTGAGCCAAAAAAGGTTCAGTGTGTTTACGCCATTATTTTGCGCCAAACAATCAGTGTGTGTGTGTGTGTGTGTGTGTGTGTGTGTGTGTGTGTGTGTGTGTGTGTCTGTTCTTGTTGAAGAGGGACTCATGTATGGATTTGCCACTGTTGCCTTTGAAAGGGACAGCAATTACCTGTGTTAATAGGTAAGTATGGAATGAGTGAGTGCATGCATGAAAGCAGAATTGTGTGCATGAAAGTAGAAGAAGAGTGTGTGTGTGTGTGTGTGTGTGTGTGTGTGTGTGTGTGTGTGTGTGTGTGTGTGTGTGTGTGTGTGTGTGTGTGTATGTGTGCATGAGAGAGAGAGAGAGAGAGAGACGCACGCACAAAGAGGCTAACAATGATCAGTCTACTTACTGAACACAAACAAGTTAGCTCACAAATATATCATACATTAAGAGTACACTTTCATTAAATTGCAGCTTTCCTGACAGGTAGAGTGTTGTATTCAACATGAACTCATACCTCTTAACTGTATGGATTTTCAAAGAATGTCTGGATTTTTGCCTCATCTTCCAATTTGTGTGTTTTGCTTAGGAAATAAAAGTAGTCATCCAAGGTAATGCAGTTCGGGAGTAAGAATGAGACAGCAGCCTAGGGATAATGGGTCAGTAGTGGACTGACTATATGGGACTGTAGCATATAAAGTTGTATTATTTTTTCAGACAAACAGAAAAGCACCTAGTACTGTTTTTTTATTGGTGGGTTCTAAGCAGTGGTAGATTGGACAACAGTAAGCTTAGCTTTGGCAGATCATCAATACTGGCACATCAAGTGGGCACAATGTCAATTTTTTAAATGTTGGGGATTTTAATGGTTATGTGTGCTTATGTGTTGGGAGTGCTGCAACAGTAGATGATTATTAAAGGCAGAGACTTACGGACTGTGGAGAATATGTTTCTTTGTTTCAAAACCTAATACTTGGGTACGCATGCCAGAAGTAGATTTTTTAAGACATAGCTTCTTGTCATTTACAGTGGATGGATATGTACATTTAATGGACAATGTATTAGCATGAGCCTGTGGGGTTCTGAAGGATGCCAAGTCTACCACTGCCAATGTCTTGTAAAGTGACCTGGAAATGGATATTGGGATGTTACTGAAAAAATATAGTAAGTGGGCTTAGAAATATAGTTTAATTAAACAAAGTGTACTTTCAATTTACAGGCCATAATTTAATTTATTTCAGGTAGTCCAGATACTGGTAGATTGTATACCATTAGACTTAATTAGGGAGAGCTGTCATTCTGGGGAAACAAGCAGCCCTAGTTTCAGTGAAAGCTCTGTGGTTGCTTGCAGGTAGGAAGTTGCAGGATGTTGATGCAATGTGTTTTATGTATTATTTTTAATCCATTTGTCATTTCAAAGCATGGTTTTCTTTGATGCAAAAGAAGGCAGGATTGAATGAGCCATATAATGTTTAACTGACAATGATGGGATAGAAAGATTATAAGTGATGTATAATGTTTGCAGCTACAGTTGTTTCAATGGTGTCTGTCACGCATAACTATTTTTGGGCCTGTGTCCCACTTTTATTTTTCGCTTTGTCCAGATTTCTTGCTCTAAGGTTGAGAGGTATGGTTCCATACTAAATCAGAAGTTGTATTTACCTTGGAAGACTTTTCGGCATAATTATGAAAAACAGAGCCTTTTTAATATCTCTGCTTATTTCCAATATAAACTGCCATGCAACCTTGCAAATAACCTTCTTATTAAGCTACTTTACTTCTTTTGGAATTGACAGGTATGATTCATCTGTTCGGACATAAGCATAGAATGCTAATGTGACTTTGATTTCTTGCAGCAGTCTGTGGTTTACATAATCACAATCATTTGTCTGTGTTTCTGGGTGTGTAATCAATTTAACAGCTTTAAAGATGTTTTCCAAAAATAAATAAATAATTCTTTCTACACTTTGAGCTATTGACAAAGTCTGGGAATTTGTTTTTTTCAAAAGCGAAGGTCAGCATTACAGCTCAGTAAACTGTCAGTCTGTGAGTAACTTCTGCACAAATTGAAATGTCTGAATGTCAAATGGCTTTAGATTGGAGGGAAGATTATTTTTATTTATTTTGTTTTATTTTACATTTGTTTACCGGGAAAGTCCGACTGGGCACAGGTCCATTTTCAGCTGAGGCCCGGGGAGAAAAGCTCCAAAAATAACACAAAACAATATAATACATGAGAGAGAGAGAGAGAGACAGCAAATTATGGATTGTAGTACTCATACAATATGGTAGAGATTACATCTCATAACAGTAAGAATCATTGTGGTACAGAATAAACTTAAAAACATTTATTTTACAGTTATAATTACAGCAAGGCAAATATCAATGAGTTAAGTTTTTTGGAGAAAGCTGTTTGTACATAGCTGAAGCTCTGAAACAATATTTTGGTATGGATTAACCTGGGGATTGACACAAGTTATATGTTTACACCAGTATGTAGCATTATAGTTTATGGTTTTCTTATTGATTTACTTTTTGCCGAGCAGTTGTTTGTTGATTTATTGATGGCCCTTTTGGTGGTGGGAAATTACATGGATGAATCCATCTCTACTATGATTTTTTTTTTCAGATATTTTGACTTCCAGACAATTTCATTCAGTGAGTGGGTGTCATGTGATTACTGAGGTTACCTATTTTACAAGTAGGGGCTTTTTTTGTGTGTGTGTGTGTGTGTGTGTGTGTGTGTGTGTGTGTGTGTGTGTGTGTGTGTGTGTGTGTAAGAGAGAGAGATATTTAATATGTATACTGAATATAATTTTGCAAATGGAATTCTTAGTTAAACATGCCCCTCTTCTTGGGCAACTAGACTTGAGTAACCAATACTAGATCTTAGCCATCCAGCTGGGAAAGGTTAGTATGTGGATTTTCCATCTGGTTTGATGAAGGCTATGCTACTTACCCAAGGACTACATTTATGGCTATCCATCCAGCCACCGTGTTGCTGAACTACATTGTTTGATAATGACAGGAGCTTTTCACAGAAGTTGAAGGTTTTTGTGTCAAGAACCTGTCCATAAAAAGTGGCTTGTTTATGTTGCAGTGAAGGCTGTGGTCTTTGTAGTGAGCGTTTTAAGTATAACCAGCATTTCTGAGGAAGAGGAAGTCTCTTAAGGCAGGATCTTTCTTAGCCTGGAAAGCAAGCCAATGGTGAAATTTATAGGGACCAGTGAGAGACAGAGGAAAGCAAGAAGCTTTTTAGTATGTTTAGATAACTAAATGAACTTAATCCTTTGACCTTTTTTGTCAGAAATGGTTGTAGTCTTTCTTTTGGCAGGGTGTTTTGCTGAGGCACATGTCAAAAGGGGCATTACACTCAATAATTGCTCTTGTGAAGGAAGAATACAGGAATGTTATGACCTCCTTGTCCCTGGATGAGATACCCTTACTAATGAATTGGGCCATGTAAAAAGCTTTCCTTATAAGGGAGACAACGTGGTGGTCAAAAGTCAGGTTTCTATCAACCTGGGTGCCCAAGTACCATACGACTTATTGCATGCTTACAGCATTGTTATTAATGTGATAATTTGTGGGACATCGCTGTCCTCAAAGGGGGTGATGATACATTTTTTGGCATTTAGCTTGAGGCCATATTTCTGGCACCAGTTATTTGTTTGGGTGAGAACCTCTTGTAGCTTATTCAGAATTGTTTTATTAAGTCAGTAATGTGAATTCTTTACTTTATTGCAAATTTGTTGGGTTATTTTTGTGGATTATAGTATTGTAGGATTTCTGATGTTGACATTTTACGTAGATGGACTGCTGGAATGGTTTTCCCAGTGAGAAATGCTAGTGCTGTAGTGAGCATCTGTTTATTTGTAAAATATATATAATATATAATATATATATATATATATATATATATATATATATATATATATATATATATATATATATATATATATATATATTAACTAAGATGTTAGAGTTAACTGATAGATTAGAGAATTAGAATGAGAATTGGAATTTTAAGGCAAATATTAGGCATTTATTATATTAATTCATTGTTCAAATGCACCTACACTACAGCCAGGAGGTCGACTGTGGTCTTCCGGAGCAACAAAAGAGTTAACTGTATGATATATTTTATATGCGGCCCCAAGACCATTTATGTTCACTCAATGCGGCCCCAGCAAGACAAAAGGTTGGACACCCCTGGTCTAAATCATCTGGTAACCTGTGTGTTAGCTTCTATAAATCATTTCAAAAGAACACAGTGGGCCAGATTCAATAAAGCTACACTAAGTGTACACTCTTCTGAGTGAACAGACAACACAGACATAACTCACACCTAATGTTAGTTTTCCTACTGATATTCTTGCAGCTTTAAATATTGACATGGATTTATGCAGGTTACCACAAAGTGTAGACTGCATGTACACTTAGTGTAATCATTCTGAGTGACTAGAAAGCACAAAAATGTGATAAGAATTTTATTGAATACGTATCATGTACACTTAGTGTACACTTAGCCTAGGCTTTATTGAATCTGTTCCTTTTTTGTATAATTATAGTAAAACGTTTTCATGATGTATTTAAATAATGATTCTGTCTTGGCAGAAGAAAGCGATTCTTAACATTTTTTTCTCTTTAAGGAAAACATTCCTCTTTTCTTGTAAACTTCTGTGAGCTATCTTGTCAGACCTAATAAAGGATATTTTTTTTACTTTATATTCTCAGAATGAAGAGAAAACAGTATTTTAAATTAGAATATAAAATGATGGCTTTGTGCACTTTTAAACAGCAATTAATTCTAGGGGTTGGGGCTAATGAATGCTGGAGTTAGTCCACAAAAGCAAAGCTCAAGTGGTTTAATATAAGTATAGGTAGGTAAATACTGAACAAACCACAGACCTACCATTAATTCTTACCACTATACCATGGTAATTAGATTTTTTTTATCCTGTATACTCTGTAAGTTAAAATATTTAAAAAATGTATTACCATTTTAAGCAGAACCACTTATCACATTCAGAATCCTGCAGAGCTGGTTTGACAAGATGTATTCAATACAGCTAACCTGTAACAGATGAGAACAGCACAACTTGTTCCCATTCTTCTTTGATGAAGCAACTATGTTGCTAATATGCTGTCTTTGCATTTAGCAATTTGCACAAAAATAAATACAATGTTACAATGCCACAATGTATAGTAAGAAACAAACTGAATACCCCAATGAGTCAAGATGGAGTTTGTATCCTCGATTAGAGTACATCTCAAAAGCTCAATTACCAAACCATGCAAGCAATTTTGGTGTGAGTGAAAATAAATTAAAATAAAAAAAATTCAAAGATGTACTAAAGAGTTCATTTGCTTTAATAAATGGCTGTTTCTCATCAAATGTTTTTTTCAATTAACTTCTACTGTACAAGCAAAACTTTCATCACAAAGTGATTTAAACATTAAAATTAAATTCTGTCTAAGCAATTTATACCTGACTGAATGCGAATGGAACTTAACTGCATGTTCTTTTCTTTATAACTCAGGTTCCTAGTGGGCCAAATGTTTCTGTTTTATAATTTCTGTATTCTCTCTCTCTCTCTCTCTCTCTCTCTCTCTTTTTTTACACTGTAGACACACACAAGGACCCACTATATTCAATCCATTGCTTAATAAGTGTAAATAAGAAAGGGATGTTAAGATCTTTGAGTGTATAAATGTTAAGCAGTCACATTTCATTACTTTTCAGTGGCACTTGTACATCAGAGATGAGTTTCAGAAATAAACTCTTGTTTGATTATCATCTGGTTCTCCGGTGAAATTAAACAAAACTTACCGGTATCATTGGAACGATAAATATTCAAAGGCAGAACAAGTCTGACAGAGTTATGACAGCTGAGAAAGCTTTTGCGGGTTTTGTATAAAAATAATAATACTCTGGGTTCTGTTTTTTAAAAAGCTGCCTACTTATTTCTTGTCACAACAGAAATGTATTTCATATTCCATCTTGCTGGGATACTTATGTGTCTGAAATATATTTGTAGGCAAAGAATGTATCATTTTTTTCTTGTGTGTGACTGAATACTATTAGAACCACTTTAAATTGTAAATTCACATATAAATATTTGTAGTTGTACGTGCTTCTAAGCATGGAACCATACTTTGAAACAAAAAAAATATATATATATTAATCATGTTTTGGTTTGTGGTCAGATATGTAGCCAGCAGTAGTTTAAAGTAACCTGCTTTCATGTGTTTTGCATTTCCCAGCTAGCAAACAGAAAGAATGAAACTTAGTATTTGAAAACTGCATATCGGTCATCAGCGAGCACAACTCATTTCATACACTGAGGCCTGGTTACTGAGAAGAAGTGACATTTTTTTTTTTTTTTTAAATCAGGAAAGCTTTAGTAGCTTTTCGATTTGCTATTTATATAAATGTAAAGATTACCGTCATCAGCCCTTGCTCTAGTTCTGAAATGCTAAATATATTTAAAAGCTGATCTTGGGTGCTGTATACATGCAGGTTCAAACTAAACTTTTAAGGACAAAGTGATAACTACAGTCCAGTGAAAGTGTTATTAAGTATTTTTGTTTTGATGTTTTCAGTGATTTGGTCTATTTTTTTTTCAGAAGATTGTAAGAACTTTCTGGTAACCAGACCTGGGAAGTGACAGGATGACTAACACAAGCCATAATATCCCATTCGTACTTTTGAAACTAAGCTTATGCATGATCACAGCAGTTTGCCTAAGAGGGCAAACCCCAAGTAGGTAAGTATGCCCCAGATTCCACGTACAACACCTTTAAGCTGTTAGTGCTGTACAACATAATTGTTTACAAAGGATTTTGCTTGCCTTTTTAAAGAGTTCTGAGATGATACTGAGAAAAGGCCTCCACATGCAAAGGCTGGAGCTAGACTGAGACTCTGCTGTTTGCCACAAGTCTGGAGCACAATTCAAAGAAGAAATGACATGGATGCAGCTCCCACAGAGTGCGCTTTAGGAGCTTAGACCATGGTGCATTGAAATGCACAACCATTGCAAGATCAACAGTCACAGTCATGCATCCCATAAATCAGAGCCATGCGGGTGTCACATTTCAGTCACAGACGTTTGATCTATACCATGTTTTTGTGTTAATTAAACTGACTTTGAAAATGATAATTTGATTTATATATTCTTTTTTGTGGCATTTATTTTGCATAGTTATTAAGGTTTCAGTTGATCCGTGGTGGCGCAGTGTAGCATTGTTGCCTCACAGCAAGAGGTTCTCCCATTCGATTCTCAGCTAGTGTGAGGGGAGTGCCTTCTGTGTGGAGTTTGCATGTCCTTCCTGCGGGTCGAGTGGTGTTCCGAAAGACATGTGTAAATGGGCATGCCTTCATTGGAGGTTGGGCGTCAAGCTGGCAACTCGGCACTGTGAAAATCTAGTGCAAATCATTAGTGGACCGGAGTTCCGCTGTGGCAACCCTTAACTGGGAAAAGTCGAAAGACAACAACATTAAGGTTTCAGTTAAACCGCAGTTGCAGTTCAATGTGATTATGTTTGATCACAAATCTTTTACAGATTGAAGGACAAACTTTCATTGTAGGTGTTTTTTTTTTTTTTTTTTTTGCCCTTTCTCCACTGCTGCATGACCATGTACTATATTTATGTAAGTGTGCTTTTAGGATACAAAAAATTGTTTTCAGTGCTATTCGTTTTCATTTAAATTGCAGTTTCCATTTTAATGTATTATTACAGTTCTCATGGATTCATTGCATGGGTTTCCATGTTACAACATAAATTCTATAAGCATCTCCAGGAACAAAGGTCTACAATCAGAGACACAATGTAAATCATAACAGAGTGCACCTTAGATGAGAGGTTGTAAATCATGTTATTATGCATTTACATTTTGCATTATATAGCAATATTACCTAGAGCACTGTCAAAAATAGTCACAAATTCTCTGAAGGATGCAAAAGATACCAGAACTATAATGGGGATGGTCCCAAACATATGAACAATTGAGAAGTAACACTGCATTGCTTCATAATATGTGACTGATTACCAGAATTGAAGACCACAGTATGTGGCTACTTGCATTCTATTAAGAATCATCATATTGCCATATCACTGAGGCAGGTACTGTTATGTTTTTGTAGCAGTCATGCTTCACAGACATTTGATCCCCGCCTTCCTCATTCATTAATTCTGTATATGGTGGTGCAATAGCGTATCAATATATCCCAGGATTCCTGCTGTCAGCACTTAGCTATCCTTTTGTGAAATGTTGTGATAGGTAGGCAGACTGAAAGGGTGGTTGTGCACTATGATATAACAACCTCACTGGCTCTTGCACAGAAATGCTCATATACTCTTTCAAAGCTCATTTTCTTGTTTCACGAGATGTTAACCTCTACGCATTTGTTTCTTTTTTTGTATATGCATACATAACTGCGCTTTCATTTTGGACCTTGGTATATGGGTAGATCCAGCTTTGAGTTTTTTTGATCATATAAACCAATTAGCTAATGATAGTTATAAGACCATAGGCTGTATTAAAATGTTTATACAGCTTAGGAAATCAGAAATGATGAAATCATTGTTTGTAAGTTACATCAGACCTAAACTACAGTATATAACAATAATAGCGATACATTATAAGAAAATTAGCATGAACAAATTGGAAAGAGTAGAGCAAAAATATATCAAGGGCATCCATATATGTGAAAATGTACAATATTATCAAAGATTAAAATATCTGAACTTGTACAGTGTTTCATATAGATATTTGAGAGGAGAGTTTATTCAGGTATGTAGGGCATTTAAAGACAACTACCTCTGGGAATGTTTGGGTTATCAAAGAGTAGTATAGAGCCATTATACAAAATTGTGTAGGAAATAATATAGGAATGAGAGATATACTAATTGATTCTCTGAGAAAATAGCTGATATACAGAATAAAAAAAATACTTAAATACTTTACTTAAAAAATACTTTACTTAAAATATTAAAAAAAAAAAACTTTACTTAAATACAACTCCCATCACCCCCAAAGTCCTATACTTCAAACAATTAGAAACAAAAAACACTTTAACCCCACTCACTTCAGACAAGAACTAAAGCTATATAATTGGTCTGACCTTTATTACCCACCCTTAAACGAAGCTATTCAACACTTCAACTCCACCTTCTTAGATATATTAAACAGACACGCCCCTGCAAGAACTACTAGAGTAAAGTCAAAACCAGTTCTATGGTTAACTATGGAAACTAGGTAAAAAATAGCTGAAAGAAATAGAGCCTGGACAACCTGGAGGTCCAATAAAAGCCCTAGTACACAGCAAGCTTACTAACTGATTAGGAATCTAACCAAAAAACTAGTTATCCAAGACAAGAGAAACTACTTCATTACCCATCAAACCCAACACATGAATAACCGTAAGAAATTCTTGGCAGGTTTAAACAAGTTACTACACCCTGGTAAAACCATTACCCCACCCCCAAAATCACGTTCAACAAAAGACAACATAGTCGAATCATTCAATACATTCTTTACTGAAACCGTACAAGCTCTAACCCAACAATATCTCACTGTCACTACAACAGGTGTCCCCACCTCCACTAACTACATGCCCACTTTTAAACTGCAACCCACCACAACCTCCTACATAAGAAAACTACTATCCCAGCTGAAACCCACAACACTAGGAATAGATTCCCTCCCCAATGAATTTCTAAAACTGGCAGCAGCAGAAATAGCTGTACCAGTTTCTATATTAATCAGTAGATCAATTACTGAAGCTACAGTGCCCCTGATTTGGAAAACTGCCTATATCATACCTCTTCACAAAGGTGGCACTTCCTATGACATATCCAACTACCGACCAATCGCTATTCTATCTCCACTGGCTAAAATATTAGAAAAATTCATCCACCATCAACTTATGAACCACCTTATAAATCAGGAACTCATATCTCCAACTGAACATGGTTTCCGTCCCGGTCATAGTACCACCACAGCTCTGTTAGCATTCACAGATACCATAACAGGAAAAATGGTAAACTTACTTCTGCCCTTTTCTTAGACCTATCAAAAGCCTTTGATATGGTTAGCCATGACAAACTCATCTGCCACCTCAAAAACTTAGGATTAGACAACCAATCAATCTCCTGGTTCAACAACTATCTTAGGGACAGGCAACAAGCAGTGCACTGGAACAATAACTTATCTCCACTTTTACCAGTCACTCTTGGGGTACCTCAGGAATCAATACTGGGTCCCTTGATATTCTCAATTTTCACAAACAATCTCCACTCAGCAGCAAATAGCATTAGCCTTATCTGATAAGCAGACAATTCCACTATAATATGCAGTGCCTCAACTCCGCAAGAACTACACAATAAAACCCAGGATAACTTCCACTCAACTGAAAACTGGCTTACTGACAATGGCCTCATTCATAACCCCAAAAAGACCAAGATCCTGCTATTTCACCCATCACAAAATACCAGCCTTACCGCCACTTTCAATATTCACTCTAAAAATGGTACACTTATCACACCCGAATCTCACACAAAACTACTAGGCGTCACCATTGATAACAAGTTAAAGTTTGATATCCACATTAATCTAGCTATTAAAAACACTCACAGAAAGCTAGGTAGTCTCTACAAACACAAATCCTACTTGACCCACACTGCTAGGACCACAATTGCTCGCACTCACTTGCTCTCAACATTACTTTATGCATCCCCAATCCTAACAAATCTATCCAAAACAGAAACGAGCAAACTGGCAACCTGCTATAATCAAATAGCCAAATTTGCTAATAACTCATCTTTTAGAACCCATCACTGTCATAACCTAAAACAATTGGACTGGCGTGAACTGCCAAATTTATTAATCTACAATCAACTTATCATTACTTATAAGCTGCTTTCCCACCCAAATAAAACACCAGCTTTAAGCAACCTAATTCAGCAGTATTCCTGTCCTAGGCAACTCCGCTCCACAGATAAGTTACTATTAACAGTTACTAGATCACACAACCATACTGGTGACTCCCTCTACTCATCTTACATATCCAAAATGTGGAACTCCCTGCCTCCATCCATTACCTTGGAATCTTCTCTATCCAAATTTAAGAAATCTATCAAAAGCCATCTCAGCAACCAATGGTTATGTCCCTGCTCCACACCAGACTAACTTCAGTCCTACTCCACTCCTGCTATAACTCTTGCCTTAAACACATAATCTCCTGATAGGACTGTTTAGTCTTATCAATACCACATTCAGATGCATGATGTGACACTAGATAGATATTTAACATACCTTATTGTTTGTATATGTATTGATCATTATATATGTCTTTGTGAAGAAATTAATAATGTGTGCTCATCTGTATTGTCTGGTTGAATATACTAGAAACATGTAAAATATATTGTTTGTATGTCTTGCATATGTGTTTCTTTGAAGATTTTCTCCCCGGGCCTCCTCTGAAAATGGACATGTATGCAGTTGGACTATCCCGGTTAACAAATGTAAAATAAATAAATAAATAAAGACTGTGTTGTCTTCCATACACCAATATCTATTTAGCTCTTTCTGTCCTCATAGGATTACACCGGATGTCATCAGAATGAAACAATATGAAAAGCAAGCCCTTAGCTAATGTATAAATCATGTGACATGAATCATGAGGTTTAATAAAACTTAACTCTGTCATACTTATGAATAAATCAATTGCTAAAACGTTTTTGATGGTGTTAAAATTACATTTAGAAACATAATTATTCACAGTTTACTTGCCTCCACACTTAAGATACTTTTAACAGATAAGCTGTCATTCAAACCCAGGGTGGTATGTCAGTTTAACTCCCTGTAGGATATCTCATCTTCCTACCAACAACCTCATCTATTTTTGTATACCTTTTCCAACACAAGCAAGCACTTTTTAACATTAATATTGATCAGTGTGTGCCTATAAAGTACATTCTTACTATCCTTAATTTGATAATATAATAATGCACATAAATCATTCTTTTTAAACACCTTTCTGTTTCCCCATATAAAATGCAATACAAGTTTTATAAATACTCAAATAAACCACCACTGTTGAATTACACTTAAGGCAACCTTTATTTTTATATTACTATTAATGATTTGTAAATCAAGACTACTGCCTTAAAAATATATGATATCATTGGCAACAATCACATTTGAACATGCATTTAATGTCATTGTTTGTAATACACTTATGACGTCCAGAATAAAAAAATAACCATAGCCCCTAGCTCACCAAATCATGTACAATTCTAATTAAAGACAGGGACAAAGCATGGCCTCCCTGGCTAAAGAATAAAAATGACATTAAATCTTTAGTTATACAGACAACTCCACAATCAAACAAAAAGACAAAGATTGCATGACAAAAAATTCATACTATTCCTACATTCGAGATAACCACAAAAACAACCCTAAGAAATTTGGGTCCTCTGTAATGTCACTACGTAACCCAGGAAATAAAAATAATCCCAATTCATACCCTGATATACCACCTCTTCAACCAGCCAGTCCATATCCAACCTAAAAGTAAACCCAACTCTTCAACCCCACTTCACTACTTCTACTAATACCCCCAACACTAACCTTTATACACCCCCCCACATACACACACATAACCAACCCCTCATTCATAACCAAAAAACAAACCATCCTCAGATTACTTTTCAGCCCATCTCTTTATCTCAAATAAAAAAAAATCTACTACAAAAACTGAAACCTTGCTCAACCTCAGCAGACAACCTCCCACCTGAATACCTAAAGCTTGCCACAGAGGCAAAAGCATTCCCTGTTAGCATCTTAATTAATAGAGCCATAATCGAATCACATGTCCCTAACCTATGTAAAAGATCATACATTACCCTTTCCATAAGGAAGGCAGCTCCACTGAAATTACAAACTTTCATCATATTGCAATCTTGTCCCCCTTTCTAAGATTCCAGAAAAATGTGTGAATCTACAACTTCTCCACCATCTTGCACACAGCAACCTAGTTTTCCACACTCAACATGGCTTTAGACCTGCACATAGTACCTCAACAGCCTTATTATCTTTCATGGACTCTGTCAACAAAGCCCATGACACTGGCAAACTAGTATCTGCAGTATTTCTAGATTTGTCAAAAGCATTTGACATGGTATCTCACCACAAACTCCTTAAGTAACCTTCCAGCATTGGTCTATCCTCCTCCTCACTTCAGTGGGTTAAAAGTTACCTAGCTGACAGTCAGCAAGCAGTAAAATGGCAAGGCTATATCTCCCCCTATCACATCACCCCTACAGGTGCACTTTAAGGATCCATCCTTGGCCTATTTCTATTTAATGTCTTCACCAATAACTTACTTCGTCCTGTGAAGACACTACAATCGAATATGCAGATGACTCCACTATTATCTGTGTATCATACACATTAACTCACCTACAACACATAACACATAACACAACAATGTTTCTCTTCCATAGAACTATGGCTGAACTCCTACAGAACCCTCCCCCCAGAAAAAAACAAAGTTCCTTTTCTTCACCCACAAACCCCATATCTCCAGCAAAACAAACTTCAAGATCTTCTCGGCCAACAATACTAAAACTGAATTGGTTTAGCATACCAAACTACTAGGTGTCACAACTGATGATAATCTCAAGTTTGGCCTTGTATGTTGTTGTTGCTGTTGTTGAGTCTTTCGGCATTTCCCGGTTAGGAGTCGCCACAGCGGAACTCCGGTCCGCTAATGATTGGTAGTTGATTTTTATGTGCCGAGTTACCAGCCCTGACGCACAACCTTCAACGAAGGTACGCCCATTCACGCATGTCTTCACGCAGACGACGCTCTAGCTAAGAATTGAACTGGACAGCGTCTTACTGTGAGGCGACAATGCTACTGCAGCACCACCACCCTTGGCCTTGTATGTACAAAACAGTATAAAAATAGCACCAAGAACTAGGCATGCTATACAGGAATAAAAACTTCCAAACAGCAACTACCAAAATTACTCTGGCTAAAACCTGCCTCTTTCCCTCTTTGTTATATGAGGCTCCAATTCTAATTAACTTACAGACCTCCCTAAGGAAAAAAAAAAACAGCTGCTATAATAAAATTGCCAAATTTTCCATAAACACAACCCCTCTAACTCAACACTGTAAAGCCCTACATTCCCTAAGCTTGCTTGAACTCCCCCTCCACCTCCAATACATACAACTTGCTATGGTATACAAAATCACCCACAACCCACTAGCTTGTCCTGCTCTTAGCCCATTAATCAACTTTTATATCCAAAATAAACATCTCAGATCTGAAGTCAAACATCTCCTCACAACGTATAAACCTAACAAAACCACAGGCCTAAGCCTTTACTCCTGCTCTGTGGCAAAACTATGGAACTCCCTTCCTCTGACTATCGAAACTGCTACTAACCTCCACTCCTTCAAAACCTCTATAAAAATATTTCAACAAAGCTTGGATTTGCTTCTGTATGAGCCCAGACTGAGGTACTCTTATATCTTTTCTTACCTCTACTTTCTCTATTCCAACTACTAACTTATCCAGCCCTCCCTTCCTCTACACATACTCCCCTGAGGTCACACTCATACCTTTTCCACATCTATTCCTACTATCCCCTCTATCACACCATACCCTTCTCTACTCATACTAACCTACACTTTCACTAGTATAATCTGTTACCATATTTCATGACCTCTAGAATATTAATAATCGTTATGATGATCATCTATTATGTAAATAATGCTGCATCTTGCTATTATCAAGCTTTCCATATAATTTATGCTTGAACACTATGGCTTTATTATTCCTGCTGAATTCTTATTCTGACAAACTAATGTGTAGTTTTTCAAATTTTGTGCTTGAATGTTATGACTTCACTATGTCTGTTAAGTTCTCATTCTGACAAACTAAAGTGCTGCTTTCATATTTGTACTTGAAAGTTATGTCTTTATTATGTCTGTCTAGTTTTGCACTCTGTTAACCATTAACCATATGTATCTGGTGCTTTTCTCCCTGGGCCTCCACTGAAAATGGGTACCTTATGACGCACATGGACTTTCCCAGTAAACAAATGCCAAATAAATAAATACAATCATTTTTTTCCAAAATAGCCCTGATGTTTCTCCTAGTCTTTAACATAAACAAAGGAGAGTATCCTTACCTTATAGACAAATCTTCACTATCTAAAATGACATCTTGAAGTGGTGTTGATAATGGGTGACTTGTATGTACACATCAGGACAGACAGAACATGATACAAAGACTGCCTATGTCCACATGGATGAGGCAACAGGAATAAAGAAGGAGAGTCCAATATAGACTGCTGTCTGGCAAATGCCTTGATGGCTTCATAGTAGCCACCACATAGCTCAGAAAGAGAGAGCGAGTCACAAGATCACATGGAAAGGTTGCCAGCATGAAACTGAGATAGCCTTTCTCCTAGTATGGAAAGGGCACTGGAGTAGAATCAGCAATTGCAAAGTCATTTCCAGTGAAGTAGTTGAAACACAGCATAAACTACTGGTTGCCACAATCAGCTGCAAGCAGTGGCCGGAAAAGGCTCTAAGGTCAACAGAGATAAGGCTGAAGACCTGAAAGTTGACTGGAGAGAAAGCACAACAATTTAAGGAATTACTCAGGGCTCTAGCACCACAAGGAGATGAGGAAATAGATGGAGTAGAAGGAGAACAGCAGCTCTTCATACCAGCATAGGTAAGGACTACAGAACAGACATGCAGCCAAGCCATGTATGGAAATAAAGTATAAAGTAGCTGGTGGTGAAATGCAGAAGTCCAGGAAGTTATGAAAAGAAAGAAGGAGTAAATGAAAAAGTGACAGAAAAGATGGACCAAGCTAGAAAAAAATACTGGTTGGCTAAGAAAGGAGTTGCAATATCACAGAAAAAGGCATCAGAGGGACTCTACCAGCTTCTGGAAAGTGACACAGTAGAAGGCACAAAGACATTACATCAGGTTGCAAGGCAAAAACAGAAAAACAAAGAAGATAGTCAGACATCCTTCATAAGGGATGACAACAACAAGCTGCTCACAAGTCCACAGGATAGCAAAGGCAGATGGAAGGAGTACTTCCAGCAGCTTCTGAATGAAGAAAACACCACAGAAGCTGTACTGCCTCGAGCACAGCCTACAACAAGAGAAGAGGAGGAGCCCACCTTAAAAGAAGTAAGAACAACACTAAGGAAAATTAATTTAGGGGAAAGCAGCAGGGTCAAATGAGGTCACAGCAGATATGATAAAGATGCTGGGTGATATAGCAGAGAAATGGCTCCTGACGGTACTCATAGCAGTGTGCAGAGGAAGGCATATCACAGATGACTGAAGAATAAGCATATTAGTGCCAGTGTTCAAGAACAAAGGGGAGCTTCACAACTGTGGGCAGTTCAGAGGTATTAAACTGTCACATTGCATGTAAGTTATGCAGAGGGTGGCTGATAAATGATCATGCAGTCACAGAAAGTAAGACAGGTGATGAGCAGTTTGGATTCAGATCAGGATAAATGACCTGATGTTTGCAGTGAGACAGACAGTTGAGAAGAAGCTAAACAAGGAAGGAGGAAAGAGCCCATCTGGGCATTCCTAGACTTGGAGAAAGCATATGATAAGGTCCAAAGAAAGCTGACTTGGGAAGTCCTGCAGGGTTTCAAAGTCATAAAAACATTGATAGAATTAGTGTAGGCTATGTACAAGGAACCAGTGACTTAAATATTAGTGTTCGGTATCACAGAGGGGTTCCTAGTGGAAGTGGAGTGGGAGTAGGTGTGCACCAGGGTTCAACTCTGAGCTCATTGCTGTTCATACTGGTGATGGACTTCATAAGAAAACAGGTCAGAGGGAACAGACCAACAAGGTTGTTGTATGCAGATGATATGGCATTACAGGCAGACCCTAAGCAAAAACTTCAGCAAAGGATAGGGGAATAGAATGCAAAACTGAAGGCACATGGGATGAAACTGAGTACAAATAAGTCAGTGGTAATGGCAACAAATGGGAAAAATCAGAAGTAGATGAGAAACGAGATAGAAGGGAAAGTAGTGAAACAGGTTAACAGCTTCAAGTATCTGGAAGGGGTGGTTAAGAAGAAGGGAAGTCTGAATGAGGAGGTCAAAGCCAGAATCAGAGGGGCTGCAGCCAACTGGCACATTGTGTCATGTGTATTATATGACAGAGGAATGTCAAAGAAGCTAAAAAGTAAGGTGTACAAAACAGTGGTTCAGCCTGTACTCTGTATGGTACAAAAACCTGGGAAGTAAAGGCAGAGCAGATGAGGAAGCTAGAGGTGGTGCAGATGAAGTGCCTGAGATGGTGGTAGGATGCACACTGCAGGACACATGAAGAAATGAGGACATAAGAGCAGAAGCCACCGTAGCTCTAATTGCAGAAAAGATCAAAGAGAACAGATTACTGTTGTATGAACAAATGTGTAGATAAGCAGAAAACAATCTGATAAAGAAAATTTGGGACAGACAGGAAAAGGGCAAGAGGAAATGAGGGTGCCCATCAAACAAGTAGATGGATTGTGTGAAAGAAGACCTGCAACAGTCAGGCATGAGTGTCAATGAAGACAGAAGACTGGCATTGAATAGAGAGAGATGGCAGCGGTTGACACAGCACCCCAGCCCATGTAGAAAATGGGAAAAATGGGTTTGATGAGGATTTGAGTTGCAGATACTTCAAACACTGATGTCCAGTGAAAGGCTCAAGGCTTCAGGTATTGACAGCAGCCCTAGTATTCAGAGTATTACCTCAGTAAGCCATACATCCAGTGATGCACAATGTGGTTATTTCTGAGCTGGACACTGATGGATATGCATTTCCTACAAATCCTTTGCATACCTCCTTAGGTGATTTTATATGTCCAAAAATATTGGCAGTTAGACAGGGGTCCAGGAAAGTAAATATTGTGGGAAGTAATATCCAGGGAATTGTTATGGCTAGTCTTGTATAGGCCCTAGGGCTGATAGCCTAGTACCAACCTATGAACCTATGAGTTGTGAGACGGCAGCTCACTTTCCTGAATCATTTTTACACTGCTTACAGCAATGCACCCCCCCCACTTAACACACACATACATACACACACACACACACACACACACACACACACACACACACACACACACACACTTACCTGAATACATGACCATAGCAGAACCTTAGAAGCGCAAAATTCAAAATCTCCGGTATTCAAGGTTTTGAATTTCGCGCTTCTAAACTTTCGTTATTATGTGGATTCAGCTTCTTGGGCTCGAAATACTGAAATTCGAGATTTCAGTATTCCGAGCTTCTGAACGGAACCCATATATATATATAGAGAGAGAGAGAGAGAGAGAGATCTAGTGAATGCCCAAAGAGAAATGCTCTACAGTTAAAACATAAAATGTTACAGTGTTTTCCATAAAAATTGAAAAGCTGTCAAATACCTTAAATGTTTCTCAAGAAAGATTCATATTATCTATTGCTTAGAATGGATGCTGTGCATAAAATATTTAAAATATAAAGGTAGATGTAAAGTGTATTTACATACTGGCATTAGGAATTTTTAGGACAACAGTTACTAAGCCATGCACACACCAGCATAATAGTACCAAGTTCTAGGCAGGGATATGTTAACATTTGACATTAGAAAAGAATCCTATTAAATCTGCATTTGTATCTGGCAGTGTATTATGGATATGGTGGCCAGGAGAATATTTAAAAGAAAGTGAAATAGAAAAGTGCTAGTGCACGTGGTATTCCACTTGACATGCTTAAACTGCAAAATCAGAAGGAATGCCTGTGTGCCATCAAGTACCAAGTATGTTATAATGTCCCATCTCAGATCAAAACTTCCACAGATAAGAAAAACAAAATAAGGCTTAACTGCAACAAATTACATGACTACAACAATGTTTCCTTAAAACAAAGAAACAGAACTACTTAATCCAGACATAGAAATAGTTCCAGATTTTGACAAAAGTAGGCCTTTCAAAGCCTGGTATGTGATATTATGCAAACGTATCATCTGCTGTTGATGATATTTTACTTAGACTTAATATCTTGATTTAGCCAAACAGCAAGTTACTTTTAAAAAAATATACAGCATCAAGCTTAGTTTCATCTTATACAGGTACCTTGAGCAGTTGAGAGTCATGTCTTCTGTCAAAGATCTTCCTCTCATAAGCATGCACCTGGTCTGTATGAGGGCATGGCTTTTTAACAATCTTGCAAAGCTGTTTGTTCCACTGTAATGCACACAGTGCAGACACATAGGTGTACTCCACCAGGAAAGAGATGGTACAATGTTTACACAGGCCAAAGCAAAGATGCAAAACAGTAACAAGTTCTAGTAGTACTAAAAAATTAAACTGAACATGCTACAATAAAACTAACCCCATCAAAACATAAATTTTCAGTGCAGAAATATCTGAAAATGGAAACTAATAAATCGTTAGGTATAACAATTACAGAAGTAAATAGAACACAATTAAACCTAAAAGCTGTTTTTGCAGAGAAAAGGCCACTCATACCATGAGATGTGAGGCTGCTACCCCTCCAACCACACACACACACACACACACACACACACACACACACACAAACACACACAAACACACACACACACACACATACACACAAGCTGTTCTAACTTCTTTATTCTAACCCCAAGGTCACAGGATTTTCAGAGAATGAAAAAAAATATTTTCCTTTTCTAACAAAGCATTGTGAGACCTCCAAGATACAATGAAAAATGTGGAGTATATGGGTTCTACAGGACAGCTTGCTCTGTGCAAAACAGCAAGCTTCTAGACAAGTACACTGTCTGTGTATTTAGTACATTAGGCTTCTTTTGTACATGCATATTCCTTTTGTGTGTGGGTATTTTGGAACTCCTGTTCTACAGTTAGAAAACAGGTATGCTGGACTATAAAATGTACAGAGGCTTAGTTTAAATTGCAAAGATTTCCTACTGCACTCCATTTTATAAAGTATCAAGTCTTCATTCCAATCAGGAATATCCAACAAAAAGACTTAATTATTACATGCAGGATTCAGAATGCTACATTCTGTGAACTACAACTCATTTAATTCCATTTGAGAAATTGAAAGAGAGAAAGATAGATAGATAGACAGATAGATAGATAGATAGATAGATAGATAGATAGACAGATAAATAGATAGACAGACAGACAGAGATAATACAGAAATATGTACAAAGGAAAACAAGGGCACAGGAAAAGAAAGTAAGGCAAAATAGGTTTACTATCAAAATTTCAGACGGCATTCTGTTAAATTGGGATAGAAATACGCTTTAACCCCCTTGTTATTCTCATACTACGCGGAAATTTGGCTGAGCACTGAAATCTGTAAATTCAGAAATTTGATTAGTTTCTCACTAGAATTCAATCAGACAAGAAGCCTGAAAAGATACAGTTTGCTACACCAATGCATGTTACTGGGGAAGAAGAATTAGAGACATTTACCTCTTATTTTTTAAAAGAATAAAAATAGCAACAAAGAGGGAAATTCAGGAAATGATTGTGTTCCCAGAAATAATTTGCCATTCATTAGGTATTTAGATATTAGGTACTCTTTAAAAAGTGAAAAGTTAAAGAGAAACTTTAGATGCTTGTGTTACTGATTTGATCACAAAATTGACAAGTTGTATTACTCAGTATTATTCACTGATAACATAATAATTTGTGCTATCAGAAGCAATGAAGCAAAGGGAAGACTTAAAAAAGACATGAACTTACCAGAGCTTGTATGAGTATAGAGCAAATACAAATTCTAGTGCACTGCAAATAAATACATGAAGTATAAAATATGAGGCACCTTTTGAGGCAAAACTGAAAAATTGAAGTGAATCAAGAGCCAATTGTGAATCCAAAATGATGCCCAGAGAAAAAAATGTGCAGTTTTAGTTCAGGCTTTGAGTAGTAGCTTTGGCTATTTTATTATTTATTTATTTATTTTGATTTGTTTACTGGGAGGTCTACTGGGCCAGGGTAAGCCCTTTTCAGTAGAGGCCCAGGGAGAAAAGCTCCACAAACAAAAAGACATGGTAAAGCTACAAAATCAAAATACAGAAATCAAGCAGTGGTGGCACAAAATACCTCTCAACTGTCCAGATTTTTGCAAAATATCCATATTTTTGCCTCATATTTTTGGTCTGTTCCTCATAAAAGCTGTGATTTTTCTGGATTTTTGTGGCAAATTAGTGAAGACTAAATTCACTAAATAGTGATGGGCATTTGAGTTTCAGAATTCAAATCATTCAGAAAATGCATGGTAACACAAGACCGTTTATTCTAGCAACTTTCTAAGTTTATAAGAGCAATATTTAAAATGTGTCCCTATTTTTGGGGCTTTGTCCCCCATTGTTTTTGGCTTTGTCCAAAGTTTTTGTACTCAGAGATTGAGAGATATGCAAAACATTACATTACAGAATAGGAGATACAATAAAATAGATAATACTTGTTATACAGATGTTAGATTTTAAGTATGCAAGCCAAACAAGAATGCAGTTGATGACATGGGATAATATTGAATGCGTGAACAATACAGACTTGTAGTTTTGCAGTAGAGAGGGAAAGATGGAGAACAGCAGATTAAAGATTCTGAAAGGTAGGTACAGCCTTAGAGCTACAGCTATATAGGCATCAAGACTGAGTAAGGTAGGTACAGCCTTAGAGCTACTGCTATATAGGCATCACGACTGAGTAAGGTAGGTACAGCCTTAGAGCTACTGCTATATAGGCATCAAGACTGAGTAAGTAAGGTACAGCCTTAGAGCTACAGCTATATAGGCATCAAGACTGAGTAAGGTAGGTACAGCCTTAGAGCTACTGCTATATAGGCATCAAGACTGAGTAAGGTAGGTACAGCCTTAGAGCTACTGCTATATAGGCATCACGACTGAGTAAGGTAGGTACAGCCTTAGAGCTACTGCTATATAGGCATCATGACTGAGTAAGGTAGGTACAGCCTTAGAGCTACTGCTATATAGGCATCACAACTGAGTAAGGTAGGTACAGCCTTAGAGCTACTGCTATATAGGCATTACGACTGAGTAAGGTAGGTACAGCCTTAGAGCTACTGCTATATAGGCATCACGACTGAATAAGGTAGGTACAGCCTTAGAGCTACTGCTATATAGGCATCAAGACTGAGGAAGGTAGATACAGCCTTAGAGCTACTGCTATATAGGCATCAAGACTGAGTAAGGTAGATACAGCCTTAGAGCTACTGCTATATAGGCATCACGACTGAGTAATGTAGGTACAGCCTTAGAGCTACTGCTATATAGGCATCAAGACTGAGTAAGGTAGGTACAGCCTTAGAGCTACTGCTATATAGGCATCAAAACTGAGTAAGGTAGGTACAGCCTTAGAGCTACTGCTATATAGGAATCAAGACTGAGTAAGGTAGGTACAGCCTTAGAGCTACTGCTATATAGGCATCAAGACTGAGTAAGGTAGGTACAGCCTTAGAGCTACTGCTATATAGGCATCAAGACTGAGTAAGGTAGGTACAGCCTTAGAGCTACTGCTGTATAGGCATCAAGACTGAGTAAGGTAGGTACAGCCTTAGAGCTACTGCTATATAGGCATCACGACTGAGTAAGGTAGGTACAGCCTTAGAGCTACTGCTATATAGGCATCAAGACTAAGTAAGGTAGGTACAGCCTTAGAGCTACTGCTATATAGGCATCAAGACTGAGTAAGGTAGGTACAGCCTTAGAGCTACTGCTATATAGGCATCATGACTGAGTAAGGTAGGTACAGCCTTAGAGCTACTGCTATATAGGCATCACAACTGAGTAAGGTAGGTACAGCCTTAGAGCTACTGCTATATAGGCATCACGACTGAGTAAGGTAGGTACAGCCTTAGAGCTACTGCTATATAGGCATCACGACTGAGTAAGGTAGGTACAGCCTTAGAGCTACTGCTATATAGGCATCACGACTGAGTAAGGTAGGTACAGCCTTAGAGCTACTGCTATATAGGCATCACGACTGAGTAAGGTAGGTACAGCCTTAGAGCTACTGCTATATAGGCATCAAGACTGAGTAAGGTAGGTACAGCCTTAGAGCTACTGCTATATAGGCATCATGACTGAGTAAGGTAGGTACAGCCTTAGAGCTACTGCTATATAGGCATCAAGACTGAGTAAGGTAGGTACAGCCTTAGAGCTACTGCTATATAGGCATCAAGACTGAGTAAGGTAGGTACAGCCTTAGAGCTACTGCTATATAGGAATCAAGACTGAGTAAGGTAGGTACAGCCTTAGAGCTACTGCTATATAGGCATCAAGACTGAGTAAGGTAGGTACAGCCTTAGAGCTACTGCTATATAGGCATCACGACTGAGTAAGGTAGGTACAGCCTTAAAGCTACTGCTATATAGGCATCAAGACTGAGTAAGGTAGGTACAGCCTTAGAGCTACTGCTATATAGGCATCACGACTGAGTAAGGTAGGTACAGCCTTAGAGCTACTGCTATATAGGCATCAAGACTGAGTAAGGTAGGTACAGCCTTAGAGCTACTGCTATATAGGCATCATGACTGAGTAAGGTAGGTACAGCCTTAGAGCTACTGCTATATAGGCATCACGACTGAGTAAGGTAGGTACAGCCTTAGAGCTACAGCTATATAGGCATCAAGACTGAGTAAGGTAGGTACAGCCTTAGAGCTACTGCTATATAGGCATCACGACTGAGTAAGGTAGGTACAGCCTTAGAGCTACTGCTATATAGGAATCAAGACTGAGTAAGGTAGGTACAGCCTTAGAGCTACTGCTATATAGGCATCAAGACTGAGTAAGGTAGGTACAGCCTTAGAGCTACTGCTATATAGGCATCACGACTGAGTAAGGTAGGTACAGCCTTAGAGCTACTGCTATATAGGCATCACGACTGAGTAAGGTAGGTACAGCCTTAGAGCTACTGCTATATAGGCATCACGACTGAGTAAGGTAGGTACAGCCTTAGAGCTACTGCTATATAGGAATCAAGAGTGAGTAAGGTAGGTACAGCCTTAGAGCTACTGCTATATAGGCATCAAAACTGAGTAAGGTAGGTACAGCCTTAGAGCCACTGCTATATAGGCATCACGACTGAGTAAGGTAGGTACAGCCTTAGAGCTACTGCTATATAGGCATCATGACTGAGTAAGGTAGGTACAGCCTTAGAGCTACTGCTATATAGGCATCACGACTGAGTAAGGTAGGTACAGCCTTAGAGCTACTGCTATATAGGCATCATGACTGAGTAAGTTAGGTACAGCCTTAGAGCTACTGCTATATAGGCATCAAGACTGAGTAAGGTAGGTACAGCCTTAGAGCTACTGCTATATAGGCATCAAGACTGAGTAAGGTAGGTACAGCCTTAGAGCTACTGCTATATAGGCATCACGACTGAGTAAGGTAGGTACAGCCTTAGAGCTACTGCTATATAGGCATCACGACTGAGTAAGGTAGGTACAGCCTTAGAGCTACTGCTATATAGGCATCAAGACTGAGTAAGGTAGGTACAGCCTTAGAGCTACAGCTATATAGGCATCAAGACTGAGTAAGGTAGGTACAGCCTTAGAGCTACTGCTATATAGGCATCAAGACTGAGTAAGGTAGGTACAGCCTTAGAGCTACTGCTATATAGGCATCACGACTGAGTAAGGTAGGTACAGCCTTAGAGCTACTGCTATATAGGCATCATGACTGAGTAAAGTAGGTACAGCCTTAGAGCTACTGCTATATAGGCATCACGACTGAGTAAGGTAGGTACAGCCTTAGAGCTACTGCTATATAGGCATCATGACTGAGTAAGGTAGGTACAGCCTTAGAGATACTGCTATATAGGCATCAAGACTGAGTAAGGTAGGTACAGCCTTAGAGCTACTGCTATATAGGCATCAAGACTGAGTAAGGTAGGTACAGCCTTAGAGCTACTGCTATATAGGCATCACGACTGAGTAAGGTAGGTACATCCTTAGAGCTACTTCTATATAGGCATCATGACTGAGTAAGGTAGGTACAGCCTTAGAGCTACTGCTATATAGGTATCAAGACTGAGTAAGGTAGGTACAGCCTTAGAGCTACTGCTATATAGGCATCATGACTGAGTAAGGTAGGTACAGCCTTAGAGCTACTGCTATATAGGCATCAAGACTGAGTAAGGTAGGTACAGCCTTAGAGCTACAGCTATATAGGCATCAAGACTGAGTAAGGTAGGTACAGCCTTAGAGCTACTGCTATATAGGCATCACGACTGAGTAAGGTAGGTACAGCCTTAGAGCTACTGCTATATAGGCATCACGACTGAGTAAGGTAGGTACAGCCTTAGAGCTACTGCTATATAGGCATCAAGAATGAATAGAAGATATGGTAGGTAACTGATATAGTAGATTATGTGTGGCTGGGTGGCACATGTTAGTCGTAGTAAGTTGAAAGCACTAACTGCATATATGAGGAGTCTGTGCCATAAGTGAGATGGGGAGGAAAAGTAGGAAGGCGAGGAGTATTGTTTTTTTTATAGTCAGTGCTGGTACATGTACATAGCCAATGGGAGAACAGGTGTTGTTTTAACAAAGTCTTAAAGCATTCAGGGTTGCTGGTAGACCTAATTGAAAGAAGGAGAACATTCCATAGTTTTGCTATAGCATATGGATAATGCATTTGACCAGCAGAAAGGTTAGGTTTTGCTACATTAAGGAGCATCTGATTGACTGATTGCAGAAGTCTATTTGAGTGATGCATGGTGAACAGAGGAGAGAGGGCAGGCCATCTAGAAAGCTTATGCGCTGTGGTTAGTTTCAAGTGTGTTAGAGGTTGGGGACGTTCTAGCCAGTTTAGACATTGGAGTGATATGCAGTGGTGGAAGGAGTGTTTGGTGCTGGTTACAAATTTTTCTGATTTTATTGCAGCATGAGTCCAGTTTGGATTTAAGAGAGGATTGCATATTAGTAAGGAGAGGTGCACCATAGAGCAAGGATGGAAGTAGAAAGGATGAGGCAGGGGATAGTCTTGCTGCATAGGTGAGGAAGTGTTTGTGCCTATACAGGATGCCTAGTTTCTCATGTTTTTTTTTTTATGTTTGTGTTAATATGCTGGTCAGAAGTTAGGGGTTCATCTATGATGACCCTTAGAAGTTTGGTATATGGGACTACTTCAAGGCAAGTGTTATTGAGTGATTTGATGGTAAAATTAATTTTTGGTTAGGGGTGTTGATTTTTTGGGGGGTGAATAATGTGTTTGGTTTTATTAGCATTTAGGGCTAAATGGTTATTATACATCCAGGTTTCAGTGGAGGTGAAAGCATTTTGGGTGGGTGTAAGTAGTTCTGAAGTAGACCTGGCCATGCAGATGATGGTGGAGTCATATGCATACTGGATAACATTAGCATGGGGTATGCTGCTATGGAAATCATTAATGAAAAGGCTAAAGACCAGTGGACCTAGTATGGACCCTTGTGGGACTCCAGTATTGATGTTGAGGAAAGGAGTGTAGGACTGGTGCCATCTGGTTGCTTGCTGTCTATCTGTAAGACAGTTGGAAAACCAGCCTAGGGTAGGGGGGAGATATGCCTAAATTGGATAGTTTGCTCAGGAGAAGTAGGTGGGAGACAGTATCAAATGCCTTGGAAAGGTCAAGAAATAGTAAGTAGACAAGGTATCCTGAGTCTTAAGCATGGTTGAATGTGTCCAAGAAAGATATAAGAGCAGTGGTGGTGCTATGACTAGCCCTAAACTCATGTTGGGTTAGGGAGAGGAGGTTGTGGTGTAGTAGGTAGTTAAGTAGTTGGCTATAGATACATTTTTACAGACTTTTGGAGCTGGAAGAGAGGATGGAAATCTCAAATCACTATTCAAACTCAGCCTCTCTACAGGCTATGTACCCAAAGAATGGCGTACAGCAACAGTCGTACCACTCCACAAAGGTAGTGCCACAACTGACCCTGGGAATTATCACCATATAAGCTTGACTAGCTTGGTCTGCAAAGCCATGGAACACATTATCATGGAGCTCATTAACAGGGACATTGGGAACCTCTAGACACTGGACCCACCCAGTTCGGCTTTGTTAAAGGCAGATCTTGCCTCCTGAACTTGGTCGACTTCTTCGAAATAGTCAGCAAGACCATAGATGAAGGGAAGGTGGTCCACACAGCATATCTGGACCTCGCTAAGGTGTTCAACACCATCCCACACTCAGGAATCATAGACAAACTCGCCAGCTTAAATATCAACCCCCATGTCACAAGATGGGTTGCCAATTGGCTCTCAGACAGAAACCACATGGTAAGAGTGGCAGGCGCCATGTCTGACTCTAAACCAGTCACAAGCAGAGTCTCACAGGGCTCAGTCCTGGGACCCCTCCTGTTCGGTATATATTTCTCCGAAGTACAGGCAAAGGCGGAGGGACTGTGGCTAACCAAGTTCACAGATGACTGTAAATTGGGTGCAATAATTGACTCTCCAGCTGACACAGACATCCTGCAAAAGGGTCTCACAGAGACAAACACCTGGTGTCAAAGTTATGGCCTCAAGCTAAATGCCAAAAAATGCATAGTAATCCCATTTGGGAAAAACAAAGTACCTACAAACTACCACATAGATGAGAATCCACTAAGTACAGAAGAAGTAATTAGGCATACTCTCCTTTGATAACCACATAGCCAAAACGGTGAGGAAATCCTTCTATGTGGCACACCTGATCAGAAAGGGTTTCTTATCCAGATCCAAAGAGGTGATTGTGCCCCTTTACTCCTCACTCATTAGGCCCATAATAGTGTACAATGCCCCATTTGGGATGTACCTCACTAGACACCTGCAACAACTACAAAGACCACTGACATACCTCACTAAGAGGATTAAGGGCCTTAAACAATTACCCTATGAAGCATGACTAAAAAAGCTCCAGCTCTTCTCAGTCGCTTACCGTCTGCTCAGAGGTGACCTGTGCCTGACCTATAGGGCCATGTCAAACCCTAAACTAATGGACATGCTTCACCTCAAAAAAACAAGATCCCTCAGAACCACTCGTTCTAGTGACTTGAACCTAAGTACAACAATAAACAGGACATGCTGGAGGGATAGATTCCTGTCCCAGTGACTCCCTTCACTCTGGAATAGAATCCCAATCCATATTCGACAGAGCTTCTCTCTGACCCTCTTCAAGAGAAATCTTGATGAGTGGATGGGTAATCGTAAGTTCTACCCTGGGATCACTTCAGGAGCCCTGTTGACAGAGGCCCAGGTTACTAATCTAATGGGGAGGCAAAAGCCATCACTCTGTGGCTAGGATTATAAATGCCCATGGGCAGATAGCCTAGTACTTACCTATGAACCTATGAACCTATATATCATTATTGTTTCCACTTTTGTGGAGAGGGAGGATAAATGCCTTTTTCCAGATGGTGGGAATGAATGACTCTTGAATGGATCTGTTTAGTAGTATAGTAATGCGATAGGCTATAGCATCTGTTGATTTTTGGAGGAATTCCGGTGGTAAGTTATCTTGAGTTTTTGACCCTTTAAGTTTAAGCATGAGTTTTTTTATGGAGGAGGTAGGTATAGGCACAAGAGAGAAGTTTGGTCTTGTTGCAGCAGATAGGTCTGGGGCAGTGGATTAATTAGTGAAAAGTTGGCAGTGAGGTTGACTATACTGTTTTTAAAGAATGAGTTAAAAAGTGGGGCAGTTTCAGCTGGGTCCATGTCTGGATCAGGGGAGGGATTATCACTTTTGCCTGGGTATAACAGGGAGTTTATGGACGTCCAGAACCTTTTAGGATTTTGCATACAGTCATTTTGCAGAGTAATGACAACCTCACATTCAACCATCATGTAGCAGCAGTAGTCAGGAAAAGCCTTTTACTTGTTCATCTTATAAGTAAAGGGATTGCATCCAGAAAAAAGATGGTTATTACCTCTCTGTACTCCTCCCTCATTAGACCAATAATTTAGTATAACGCCCCATTTGGTATGTACTTCTTCAAACATCTGCACCAACTGGCAAGGCCACTGAAATACCTCACAAAGAGAATCCATGGCCTCCAACACCTGTCCTATATGGACAGGCTCAAATTACTATCACTCTATTTGGTATCGTACAGATTGCTCAGGGGTGATCTGTGTCTCGCCTACAAGGCAATCTTGGACCCTGCCCTACTAAAGATGCTCCATATCCATAAGTATAACTCCTCATGCATTACCCACGTGAAAGGCCTGAATCTACTATGCAACATCAACAAAACCTGCCAGAGAGACAGTTTTGTCTCCCAGAGGCTGCTCCGTCTCTGGAACAGACTTCCCATACATGTCAAACAGAGCACCTCACTGACCCTCTTCAAGCGCAACCTTGATGAGTGGATGGGAAACCACAAATTTGTCTCAGGGGTTCCACCCATGTCATTCATTGATAGGGGTGACAGGTGCTGACTGAGATTTCTTTTTTGGGGATAAACTCTTGGTTAGGCTTGCAAGGGATCCAGGACCCTATGATCCTATAATGTAGTAGTCTTGTTTGTTTTTGATGACAAGTTGCTTTACTTGATTATGCAGTTGTTTGTATTGAGTGAAATCTGCAGGGTTTTTACTTGTATGCCATAATTTGCAGGACTTATCCCTAGTATTCATAAGTTGTTTGGTGGATTTGGTAAGCCAACTGGCCTGGTTGGCTATCACTCTCCTACATCAGAGACAGGTGAGTCTATCTAGTACATGGAGGAATGTTGAGTTAAAGAATTCAACAGCATCATTCAGTGGTAGGATTTTAAGTTGATGCCAGTTGATATTTCATAGGGTGTTGTTAAAGGTAGTTGGGCAGAAGTGGGATAGATCTCTGGTATGCTTATAGTGGTGTATATTAAGTACTGGAGTTGATTTTTGAATTACATATGCTGGTAAGTGAGCACTAATGTTGTTTGGTAGAGTGCCAGTGCAGGAGATTTTACTAGGGTCAGAGACAAAGACTCAATCTAATATTGAGCTGTTGTTTTTGTTGGGTCTGGTTATGGTAGTAATGAGTTGGGTGTACTGAAATAGGTTGATACTGTTTGTTGAGTGATGATGTATGATGTCTAATCAGTTAATATTCACATCACCAAATATGATTGTTTCATTCTCTATATTTTTGGATGAGCAGGCTAGTATTTCCTCAAGTATTGGGATATTATTACCCAAGGGGGATATATATGATTATAATGCAGATGCTTTTGCTGCTATTCATTTTCAAGTATGATATTAGTATTTTGGCTGTAGAAAATGTGGGAGTGGGTTTGTTATATAAGACTATATTAAATGTATTACAGTATATGAGAGCAGTTCCCCCACCTTTTCTTTCTTGGCTTATCTGTTCTCAGGCAAGAGAAGCCTGATGGGAGGAATTTAGAGTTTTTAATATAAGGTTTTAGCCAAGTCTCAGTTGCTGCTACAATATCTGGCTTATAGTATTCAATCCAGGCATGGAGATCTGGAATTTTGTTTCTGATGCTCTGAAGGCTGATGATAGTGAGGTTAAGGGTTTTGTGACAGTTCTTGTAATAAAGATGGGAGTGAGTGGGTCTAGGATTGGAGTGAATGTCACTGCATAGTATTAGGTTGTGGTGAGTGTGTATGGGATTAGTGGGTTGCACTTTTTTCTTTGTGCTGTATACATGTGTGGAGGTTAGTTTTATTTTAGTTTTTACATGTAAGGTTAACATTTTTAGCTTTTTAAGGAGGGGGATATGTGTTGAATATAGGGAGGGTGGTGCTATGTCAGAGAAGTAAGTGAGTTTGAGCAAAGGGGTGGCAGTTACATGAGTGGGCTTGTAATATTGATGTATGGTGTCAGAAGAAGTAAGTAACTGTAGAAAGAGGAAGGATAGAGAGACAGTAAATAGTGCTAAGTTGGTGATGAATGGCATGTTGTGATGGAGGGGTATGTAGTGTACTGAAGAGTAAGATTTATTTGTAAGATAAGCTGGAATGTGAAGTCAGTGTGATGGAGTATAGGGATGGAATGTGAGACGGTCAATTATACAATTAGTGAAATGGGGGGGTGACGTAAAAAACTAATTAGTAGAAGGTTATGATTGGGTGAGCAGTAGAGGTAGGTAGAGCTTTGGTTAGGATAAATGTAATTGATGTGGGGAGTGTGGGAATTGGGGTAGGGTAGGGGAGCTGAGTGAGCCCAAGCAAAGCAAGGGTGAACAGAGTGGGCAGAGCCAGGCGTGGCAGATCGCTACGCTTCAAAAACTATCATTGGGACTTACACTTAAGTTTATCAGTGAGTAGTACAGTGTTTAGTGTGGAGAGACTAGGTGAGTAAGGACAGATGTTGATAAGGTATGGAGTGAGCCCTTGGTTTAGAAAAAGAGAGGAGACAGGCAGGAAAGCCTTAGCCTTTAACACACTTTTCTGAAGTTAGTTAGGTGCCAAAGTGATACAGAGACTAGGGAGAGAGAGGCATACTCAGTGGGGTAGAAGAAAGGTGGTGGTGGGGTTTAGTGAGCCAAGAAATAGGTGTGTATGCCACAGCCTAGTCTAATTTGAAAAAAAGACAGAAAAATGCTTTTAACACCAGGTGAGGAAGAAGCACTTAGGACACATATGTATAGCTTGTGATGATGGTTTATTTGTTTGTTTGTTTCCTCCCATCCTTGTCTAGTTGGCTAGAGAGCAACAATCCTTGTCTCAGTTTCAGGGCCAGTAGATAGAATTTCAGCCAGGCTATAACTATGAAAAATGATTTGTCCTGCTCTTAATCATTTCTGCAGAATCTATGTTAGAAAAAAGCATTTTGACAAGGTGTGCAAATGCAAAAATGATAGTATTCAAAAGAGGCTGTTAATTATTGAACAGAAATGTAAAAATTAACTGTTTGTTGTTACTACTGAAATAAAAAATGATAATGGGAAGTTGAAGGCTGACGTCAGGAAATGTTGAGAATTAATGACAGAGAGCGTAACACTTTGTCTCAAGATAGTAACACTTTGTCACAAAATAGTGTCTTCAGTTTTTTGGACATGTCTAAAGCATTCAGTACAGTTTCCCATACTAAGTTACTGTCCACTCAGAATAATTTTAATAACAACCCTGATGCTGTTAGCTGGTTTCAAAGTTATCTATCTAGTCACCAGCAAGCTGTGAAATGGAAGCAATATCTATCCCCACTCCTTCTTGTTACACTTGGAGTCCCCCAGACTTCAATCCTAGGGCCCCTCCTCTTCAGCATATTCATAAATGATTTTAATACTGCCTCCTGTCAAGCAACTATCATACAATACGCAGATGATTCAACCCTCATATGTGCAGCATCCACAATAACTCAACTTCTTACAGACACACAAAAAGCCTTCTCAGATATTGAAATGTGGCTAGCAAACTCACAACTCATTCTCAACCCAAATAAAACTAAACTTATGATCTTTCATCCATCTAAACCTACTAACCTTCCAGCTAACTTTTATATTACTGGCCGTAATAATACTAGGATTTTCCCACATTCCCAAACTAAACTATTAGGCATCATAATTGACAACAGACTAAAATTTGACATACACATTTCTAATACAATCGAAAAGGTTCACAAGAAAATGGGAACAATGTATAGAAACAAAAAATTCTTAACAGACGCTGCAAGAATAGCCATAGCTAGAACCCACCATCTCTCCTCACTCTTATATGCACCCCCCATAGTTACCAACCTCAAAAAGTCAGAACTAAGTAAATTAGAATCATGTTACAATAAGATTGCCAAATTTGCAACAGATTCTACACATTCAACCCATCACTGTCAATGCCTCAAAAATCTTTCTTGGTTGGAACTACCTCATGTTATGAACAATAACCAATTAATAATGGCTCACAAAATAATGCACAATTCTGACAACGTACCTTCCCTAAAAAATCTTCTACAACCCTCTTCTAACATCATAATATTCGATCATCTAACAAAGAATTACTCCAAGTAACCAAAGTATCCAATACAGCAAGCAACGCTCTTTACTCTAACTTTGTTGCCAAAATTGGAATACCCTTCCACATAGTATTAGATCCATAAGTAATCTTAATAATTTCAAAATATCTCTCAAAAGACACTTGTTTGAATCCTGGCTTTGCACATGTAACACTCCGGGTTAATTATTAACTTAGCAGTACTTATATAATTTGGCTGTACGTACTAACTCTGTTAACATATCCCTTCTAACAACACTACTTCTCTGTAAGTAGTTACATTCCTAGCTGCAACTCTCACCGCTGAAGTATTACTAACTATGCACTACTTTGCCTAAGTGATTCTCCCCACTTAATTTCCTGACTAATGTTATGTTCCTCCACCTATATAAATTCAACCATATATTTGGCTATATTCAAGTGTTTGAAGTCTTGGTCTATTTGATACTATGTGTATATATTTGTTTTTAAATTTTTATCCTGCAAATGTGTTGATTCATTTTTGTCTAGTTTATATTACTTCATGTGATGACTTTGTATGTAAGCTTAGGCTGGAGCTTTTCTCCTCGGGCCCCTGCTAAAAATGGGCACTGTCCTAGTCAGACCATCCAAGTAAACAAATGTAAAATAAATAAATAAAATAAATAGCACTAATGCACTGGGGAAAGGTAATCAACAGAGAGCTAAGTGCACATTATTAACTTACCTTGATCATTGTGTGGGTCAGAAGACGCTGATTCACCAGAATAAAAATAAGAAATACAATTTTTTTTTTTAAATCATACCACTTAAATAATAAATAGTAGTAGTTTTAGATGTGTTACATGAGAAACTAGGAATGGTAAAACAATTTCACACTGCAAAAGCAAAGACTTGCACATAATCTTATACAGTGGCAGACACAGCTTTTTTACCAAAGATCAAGAGTAATGTGGTCAAGTTCAAACTTCCTGATCAAATATACTTGATACTGTTACTCTGCAAGGCTTGTCTTGCTTTAAATTATGTAATTTAGTATCGCAGCCTGTGTCTAACTGCAGTGCACTGTATTCAGGGTTTTCTCTTTTTCCTTAGGTAACTGTGGGTAAGTATTTGCATTTGTCAGAAACATCATCACCTCATGTCAAATTACTTAATTAATCTAAACAGCAGTCAGTACAGTTTGGTAAACAGCAGGCTGCTTCCTAAATACAGTAAACATCTTTTAAAAGTTTACCAAAGCTGTGGACATTGGTTAGTCAGAGCACAGTACTTACCTCAAGGCTTTTGGCACTATTTTCCATGCTGGAAATGTTGAAAACATAGATAAACTTAATTTAAGCCCCTATGCTGTCCATTGGACTGCAAGTTGGCTGCACAAATAGATTCCATGTAATGAAAGTTGGTGCTACCCTCCCTAAACATAAAACTGTAACTAGTTGGGTACCACAGAGTTGAGAACTGAGCCCTCTCCTGTTTGGCATTTATTTTACCAATGGGAAAATCAGTATCCCAAAAGTGTTGAAGAGTTTCTTGATGACTGCAATCTGGACATTACCATCTCTTCATAGGTTCATAGGTAGGTACTAGGCTATTGGCCCTAGGGCCTATATAAGCCTAGCCAAATGGTACCTTGGCTTTTGCCACCCAAGAAAATTATTTTCCTATGCCCCTGTCAAGCAGAGTCACAGAAGTGATCCCCGGGGTGAATTTCCTATCTCCCATCCAATCATCAAGATTTTTCTTGAAGAGTGCTAATGAGGAGCTTTGTTTGATATAAATAGGTAGTTTGTTCCAGAGTATGGGAAGTCTATGGAACAGGAATCTATCCCTCCAGCATGTTCTGTTTATTGTGGTGACAAGGTTTAGGTCCCTAGAGCATGTAGCTCAGAGGGACTGGGATTTCTTTACATGGAGCATGTCCAGCAGCTCTGGGTTTGACATAGCTTTGTATGTTAGGCAGAGAATGCCTCTGAGTAGGCGATATACAACAGAGTAAAGCTGGAGTTTTTTGAGACGGTCTGCGTAGGGCATCTGTTTGAAGTCGGTAATCCTCTTTGTGAGGTATTTCTGTGGCCTTTCCAGTTGTTGTAGATGTCTTGTGAGGTACATACCAAAAGGGGCATTGTACTCTATAATGGGTCTAATGAGTGATGAGTAGAGGGGAACAATGACCTCTTTTTTCCTGGATGAGAAACCTTTTGTGTTGAGGTGTGCCATGTAGAAGGATTTCCTAACTACTTTGGCAATGTGATTATCAAAGGAGAGACATACACTGATATTATATAGTTCTAGCAAGGCCTGCAATATGCATATACCTGGTGTACCAAAAATAGTCTCAGATTAAAATGCGAAAAAAAATGCAGCATAATAGCATTTGTCAAAAATGTAGTTCCTACCAATTATATTATAAACTGTATGCATCTTCATATAGGGAGTCATAAGACACTAGGGTACATGTGTAGACAGCTAATTCTCATTCGATCACAGTCAAGAAATCCTTCTCTTTGGCCCAGTTCATTTTCAAGGTAAATTCTCAAGATTCAAGAACATCCTCATACTGTTGTACTCCTTTCTTATTAGACCCGTCATCGAATACAATGCCCCCTTTGGTATTTGCATATCCAAGCATGTTTCTCAACTGGAATGGCCCAAGAGATGTCTAATCAAGAAAACTGAAGGGCTTAAATACTTTAAATCTTACAGTAAATGAAGCAACTCCCCTTACACTCAGTAGCCTATTAACTGTTCCCAGGTGATCTAGGGCTCACATTTTGAGCTTTGAAAAATCAAATCCTATTTGACCATCTGTTTCTTGATAAAACCAGAATCTCTACAAAACCAGTGGCAATACAAATACCCACACAATGGACCTAACTGTATACCAACAATAAACAAGGCTCACAAAAGGTTTATAATGCAATATATTCCCAGATAATGGACTACATTATCTCTAGAAGTCAAATAAATTATGACCATGACTACTACCTTTAAGGCTAGTTTTACTGATTGAATAGATAGACACATATTTATTCAAGGTCATCGTGTATGGCTCTGCTTAATTTGAGTGATTAGCAGTATCAAGTTCTTGAAAATGGTGACAAAACCTTTAAAGTGTGCCTTATTCAAATGAATATCACTGGGTCTCTTATGATCCCCATGATCACGTGCCTAGTATTGTTCCTCTGTTCACACTGTTGAGTATCAACAGACTTAGTATATAGAAGCATGGAGTACATGGGGATTTGTCATGAAAAAGTAGTGTTTTGATTACTGCAGCAGGACTTTTAACAGGCATTGCTGTCAATCAGGTTTGATCAAGCTATTGCTTCATGATTGCTCATGTCTCAAGCATTCACAGGGGAAGCCACAGAGACATCTCCTAGACACTGTGCAGAACCACATCAATAATATCCTACATGACTGAGCTGACTTTTTTACAGGTTTAGGATATTTGCCAACAGAATATCACATAAAAATAAAACCTGGCATTGTTCTAGTAATACATACTCCAAGAAAAATACTGTAGTTTTCCTAAGTAAAGCAAAACAGGAAGTAGGTGAATGGAAAACAAAAGTATCATTACAAAACAATTATTGGAAGCAGAATGAGTGAATAGTATGGTTACTGTCGTAAAGTAAGCTAATATTCCTATGTGTTTTATTTTATTGATTTCATTTTGAGTACCTGGTAAGTAGGCTTGTCAACAGACCATTTTCAGACATGACCCACATGGGCACCAGTACCATGCGAAAGATTAAGACATTCAAGTTGTTGCAGAATATAAATGAATATCAGATAGAACAAAATAATCAGGCATAAATACAATATTTACAGATGCAAACAAACATATGTAGAGTTAGAATACACACTGTGGATTTGTGCTCAACAAGACTTAAAGTTTTAACAGGGGAACATTATATGTTGCTTACAGTTAAAAAAAGTAGTCTTGAGAATGCCAAATGTTGCATATTTTCAGTACTAAGTGCAAATGCAATCTATGGATTTTGTTAGTTAAAGTAGATGAAACATAAACTAGACTGGGTACATTAATATGTCATTAGGAAAGTACAGATACTTTAGACTCTGCTAGGTATTTTATCAGCACCACAGGTGTTCCCAAAGAAGTGCACTAAATGCAACTGAACACATGGATAGATCTTTTAATTCAGGGTCAAACACAAGACCAACAAACTAAGTGAGCATTACTGCTGCTGAATAGATGAAGAATATGCAATTTCAAGAAAATGTCACATTCTAACACCAGTGGGGCTAAACCATGAGGTCAAAGAGTGAGAACAACTTTGCAAATACCAAAGTCAAAAGAAAACAAGCAAGCATTGCAGAGTTCTTTTTTTTTTTTTTTTTTAGAAATTATGCAGTATCTTACTACATTTATACATAAAATGTGATGAAAGTATGAGTTAAAGAAAGGTGGTGGAGTAAAATAGAGCTTGGAAAGGAAGCTATGTTGTTTTAAAATGGTTATAAAACTAGTCATATACACTGCAACATTAAAATATTATGATGTGAATGAGTCAATCATGTTTTAGGAAGACCCAGTCAGACTGGCAAAGAAGTGGCATTTCTATAGAATAAATACATCAGTTGCATAGGGATCAAAAGTATTATCAAATGCATTAAAGGCATATGCCTGCTTAGACAAACTAAGCAGACAACAAACCTTTGCAAACAATATTCAGAAAGTCAGCAGACAAGGGAACCCCAAAGTTGCAGATAATGGTGCTTACTCCTCAGAAACATGAACAAAAGTAAACATAAATCATGCAAGGCACCACTCATAACATATATGGTGTGTAGTGCTATTTGCTAGAAATTCATGGTCAGTTCTTGATGATTGTGATAATGATGATGAGGAGGAGGAGGAGGAAGAAGAAAAGATTATTTGAGCCATAATGCAATTAACAAAACCAGTAGAAAACATAAAAGAATGTCAGTAATGCACTGAGGCGAACTAAGAATTCCAGGTAGTAGTATATGTTAATAAGAAACGAGGACCAGAGTAAAGATCATCAATAAAGAATTCATTCAAGTAAGAAATATATTAACCAAGCTGGCAAATGTAGTTACCAACCAAAAAAGAAAACAAATGTTTAAAAAGATAAATGAATCATATCTCAAAACAGTAAATTACAAATAATGGCCAGGAGGGTCAACTCAGAACAAAGAAGCACAGAGCTGTGTTGTCTATAGTGCATACCATAAGCACAATCTAAAGGAACAGATTCTAACATACCACGCTCCAGATCATTTATGGTACTGAGTGAGCACATAGTCAGTCCAGTTCAAAGAAGCCATGTATCTCATACATGTGGGCTGTTACAATACATTTCCTATATTAATTAAACTTAGAAACATATAACAAAAACAAGAGAGGGATTAACACATTAATGTTTGTGTTCTTGGGACACTGTATAAATAATGTTCTTCTGTAGCCTCCAAATAAGAGCCAGGAATTCAGAACATTGGTCCATGAGTGGGAATACTGACATATTCTCCAGTCCACATTATCTACAATCAACTGGGCAAGTATCAACTTGTTTCCAGCTGTGAAGAATGTCATGAGAAAGCTGTAGCAAAAGCAATGAGGACTGTCATCTCACATTTTTTAATATAGAAATACTCCATTGCAGGGACTCGGTCTCTCAGCTACTCACCTGTTAAAGGGTAGAAGGTGAAAAATATAAGATTACCTACTTCACCTATATTGTTTATGTCTAAAAATCTGCACAATGTAAAAGAAGTGCTAGAAATAAATAAACCGAAATAATGCTTTGATAGAAAATGTAGAAGACTGCAATATATACATGTTGGAGACAGAGTAATACTATGGAAGCCATCGGAAAGTCAGCACCCTGAAGATTAAGCAAATCATCTGAATCAAGATCCTATCTTGTTTATGGCAAAGATGGAAAGCTATATGGTAGGAATAATGAATATCTGTACATAACAGATGCATCAAAATCAAAGGTCTGGAAAGAATTTCTGTTTTTCAGAAGAATACCAAATGGTTTATCTTCACTGGCGGACTTTATTGTTATCACTCTCAATTAATATGTAATTGTCCTATATAATGATAATTTATTTCATTCAACCTTTATATAAAAATTCTAAATATTGGTAGAACTTTCTTTGTTATCCCTTATCTTAAGGGTTATATCTTCCTCTTCTTTTCATTCAACATTTTTAACCTGGATTATAATGTGTCTATATAGATTCTCTGATTACACATCATCCACAGTTTCCTTTCTTTACAACATTTATTTTTATTTGGTAAATTTGCATTCTATATTAAGTAGTCTTATACTGAGCTTGTGATCTACTAGCCTTTACTTTAAACTGTGCCACATTTTCTAATAATAGCACTTTAAGTTAAACCTGTAACCGATTCCAGCAAGAATAGACATAATTTCCATGTTTGCATGCTTCTTCGTGAACATAACTTGCACTGTTGAGGATTTTTCACAGGAACACTGGCAATATTTATTTGCATCCTTCACATAAACAAAACACAGACATTCTATCACATTCATTATCCATTTCAGCAACTCTAGATTCACACATTTGGTGTTTTTTAAGATGCACTTTTCTAACTTTGCTGATACAATATATACATAGGCAGTGTTGAACAGGTTACAGTAACATGCTTGAGACTCCAAATGTTGAATTAAGCTGTACAAAACCCTAAATGCTGGCACTCAGAATGTTGAATATTGATATAACTGAATGTCCTAACTCACCCTGCTTCAAGATCCATGTTAGCGCTTGAACCTGGGTCCAGTGCGGAACAGAGTTTTGCTATATGGTGTTTTTAAGGAATGTTGATATTTGGCATTATCACATTCAGTGAAAGGTTTCATTTTTTGCTCGACTTGACATTCTCAGTCTCGAACATGTGATAGCAAGCTGTGTTGATACACTATGATGGTTGGCAAAAATAATGATGCTGATATGGGGAAGATGTGCAGGGACATTATACATGTTTTGTAAATGCATCCATGTTAAAAAAAACATTTGAAAACTCTATAGGCATACAGAGAAGTATGCTCTGTAAGGAAGTCCCGTTTGGCTTGAAGCAAGTGCTCTTTAGTGATACATATCCCAAAAAGTGAGAATATCCCAAAAAGTGAGAACATTTATTTAAATGGCTGGTAGGAAGTAATAAAGTAAACAGCAGAAACTGAGAAAGACTGAAAAATCAAGCAGTATATTACAATGATAGAAGCAATAAGGGCAACAGAAAGAAGGGTACGAATAAATAAGGTGAAAAAGAAAAGTGGGGCAGCTGTGTAGAAGTAGAGGAAGAAGAAGATAATCAGGGATAAGGGAGAGGAAGAAGAAAATAATCAGGGATAAGGGTCCAGTGCAAGGCAGGAAAAGAAGAAGTAGATAGCAATACTGTAAGGAAGTCAGTGGAGTGTAAATAATGGTAAAATATCAGGAAGCATTAGATCATTTTGAAATAATGTGTAGTTACTTGTAGAAATATATGCATGGTCTGTGGCTAATATAATTTGATAGAATCCTTGTAAACTACTATTTTAATGTAATCCACAACATAAATAATAAAACATATCATTAATCTTCATTTGATGTGCAGCCATAGATTCATCAGGCAGTACCATCTAGATCTAAAACTCCTGCTGATGAGCTAAATTCACTATATTACTGACTATCTTGAACATTCATATCAGAGTACAAACACTGAGAAAATATTAAGGAATGTTAGAGGCAAAGTATCTTTGATACTAGTCCAAGAAGGTTGAAGGGCCATGTCCAGCAGGGGTAATCAAGCAATGCTGAAGTAATAAATGATCCCTTAAGGATGTTTAAAAGTACATATTATTTGGAACCTATATCTGCATACATAACTCATAATTACTGCTATAAACTTTTGACTTTTAATCGTAATCAGACAGTATAAATGCATCATGAATTAATGCATGTACAGCATAAATCTTCCAATGTCTTCCAGAGGCTAAAGAATTTCTGAAATATTTGCCAGCAACAGAAAGCGTGAGAATTAGCACATGAAACCAATGAAAAACTGCAAACATATTGTAGATAGTGAATATCCAGACCTGGCAAACTGCCTATTTCTTTACAATCAGACAAGATGAGCATCATCTCTAATCAGCAATGAAAACTGCACTTTTCTTCAGTACAATTGCCATATGCTTGCTAAGGGAAGTATTGCAGCTTTTGAATGTATAATCACCATTTTATAGTGACTATTTCACATAACAATCACTCTCTGTCTCTCCCTCTCCCTCCTGACTGTATTTTTGTCTATTCTACTGCTTTGTAGGCATCAAAACATAGCTTTCAACCAATCAGGAACAAATCTCAACAGAATTAGGGGCAAATTCAGAAATAATCAGGTACAATTAGGGATACATTTAAAATATTAGTACTATTAACTTGTGACATTGACATATTAAGAGAATGTGAAGTAATATACATTTCATGAAGCAAAATAAGTCTATAACTCAAATTATTGTCATTATTTATTAAGTGCAATTCACCACCTTTACTCCAAAGGTCACCAGTTTTAGGAGGCATTAAGAGGGACAGAGCTAAAATTTGAGTCAAAATCAGGGACAGTTGAAAGGTATGCGTCAAAAGGAGAACCTCCACAATTCCGCAAATATCACAATTTCAGTTGTCTTTCTTTGAACTGCCTCAATGAATAAAGTACATAATCTGCCTTTCCACAACATATGCTTTAGCCATAGTATGCTGCTACCAAGAAATCTTACATTCTCAGGTCTGCTGAAAAGAAAAAGGTGGTATAAGCAGCCAGGGTACCCATTCCCAGAGGACATAGTTTAGCAGTAATTAGCTTTAAGGACTATTTAGCAACTCTATCTTCATGAAAACAAGTCCACCTTTCCCACAACATGCAAACAAAATAAAGTTGATTAAAAGAAAGCAAGGATGCAACTTACATTCCTTTTCACCCTAACATTGTGATTTTCAGCCTGCATCATTTACCCAGTTCACTGCACAATTTGTCATCCTATGTGTAAAGTACTTGTTCATGCATTGAGACTGACATCTACTCCTGACCTCACCTGCAGAGAGGTTTAACCAGTCCTAGTGCAGATAGTCTTGGGATATGCTTCCAAGCTTCATCCACAAATGATACACAGCAGGTCAATGAGGATGAGGGACTGTAATAAGACAGCTGAAGTATTACAGGTCTGATCGCCTTTATATGTCTCAGGGATTCTGGGTACAGATCAGTGATAACGTCTAGCTATCAAAATAAATATTTTAATCTCAGTTATACTGCTGAAAACTGTCTTAATTTAGTAATGGATGAAGAACAGTAGCAGGAGGCCAAAGAGGCAGTGAAACAAAGGCATCTGGTTTCTATAGAAAGCACAGAACTTTTAACATGGCTGTCACTCACTCCATAACATCCCAGGATACTATCAGATCAGTACAGAATGCCCAGCCTGCTCATTCAGCAAAATAGATTAACAAAAGTGAAATAAACAGATGCTTATTTTTGATTTCTCAGCACCCAAATGGACAACGTCTCTAATGACTAACTGCTGCACACCGAGGTTATGTTTCTCTTTGTTATGCATATTCTTTCCAAAAAATAGAAATTATGTGGATGGTAAAATTAAAAATAAAGTTAAAGAGGCTTACAAGTAAAATGAACTCTCTGAAGGAAACAGCATGCATTATATTTGCATCTGTGGTTTGGATGACCCTCTGATACCCAAAAATGTAGCATTATTTTCATCATCGGTTGTTCTGTCATTTAGGAACTATGTGACAGATCATATTAATATAATTCCCCTTCTGCTGAGTATCCCTACAAACAATAGAATTCTGGGTCAAAATAGTGAAAACACCCATTTTTTTTTTTTTTTTTTTTACAACGGACTTGTGGCTGTCATTTGTTTACATTTCTTTCTCGTTCTCTCTCTCCATTTCCTCAAAATATACAGCCATGGGGAAATTAGATAATCACATATCCCCATATCCCCAAAAGGCCTCTTCAAGACACAACATAGTCATCCAGTAGTAAGGGAAATTAGGATGCTAAGAGTAAAAGCCCCTAGTGATCTGTAGTCCTGGTCTGCAAATTTTCCTCTTTCATACTACACTGCTGTACTCTGGTCTTACTTCTGGAGTGTAACTGTTGCAGTAAGTTGCTTAAGATTATTAGCTGTGCTATAAATATATAATACCATTTTTTTAAATTTTGTATTCTTGATATTTGTTTCTTTCCTTGATTTTACTTATTCTTCTTGTAAACTAACCTAACAGCTACAATTGACATTCTTTCTCTGTCTCTTCTGGATTCTTTCATATCTAACAACTTTTTTGGGAGTGGGGAATTATTTTGTTCTCCATATCTAGTTTGTAGGTCTGACTGACAACATAGGCCTATGGAAAGTATGCTTCCCACAAATGAATAATTAGGTATAACAAACCAGGATATCTGAGAATTAAATTAATATATTAAGAGATATAACATCATAACAACACCAACATGCATGAACTCTAAAGGAGTTTAAATCCTAGTAATAAAAAAAATAAATAAAATATTTAAAAAAGTAAAAACGGGAAAAAACAATGATTACAAGAAAATGCAAATGAGGTGTATGGGTGCAAAATGTTATGAGCTTGTGTGTGTGTGTGTGTGTGTGTGTGTGTGTGTGTGTGTGTGTGTGTGTGTGTGTGTGTGTGTGTGTGTGTTATAGTCATCACAGAAGCAAATTATTGCTCTTTTCCTACCAGTTTAAGAATAGTCTTGACATTTAATATATAGACATCTAGTTTAAAAACCCCAATCTTCTCTTCTGTGGAGAGTCACATTCTTTAGAAAAAGTCGTGTTTCAACAGCCTTACTCAATGGAAGAGGATTTAATTCAGTTTTCTACAGGTACAAAAGTCTACACTGGTGCTCATGGAAAGTAAATAACACTTACGTCCCGGCACACTGACGTCCCGGTCACCAGACTGAACAAGGAGAAGGTCACTGTAAGCCGCCTGTTGGGTGCCAGGATCCGCCACATAACGCAAGCACTCAGGTCACTCCAAAGCAAGTACAAGTATGACTCCGTCATTGTCCATGCTGGTGTGAATGACCTGAGACGTACCTCCCTGGACTGCATGAAAAGAGACATAGAGGAGCTCTCTGACCATGTAGCCCAGGCTGGTATGACCCTGACCTTGAGTAGCATCTTGCCCTCACCAAGAATGATGCCACAGTATAAAGACATAATGATCAGTTTTAACAATTGGCTAAAGTATTGGTGTCATTCAAAGGGGATCCAGTGTCTGTCAGCCTGGGATGACATGCTTGACAAGCCACGTTGCTTCGCTAGGGACGGCTTGCACCTGTCACCCTTAGGCTTTCATATACTGGCCAAGGCTCTTGCCACCACCATAGTGCCTTTTTTAGGCAAGGCTCAAAGGACAAACCCACCTCCATAGACAACCCAAGGATAAAGGTAATGCTACTCAATGCCAGAAGTCTAAACCTCAAGATGCACGCACTCGAGGCTCTCCTCAGTATGGAGAAAATCGATGTCTGTGCAGTAACAGAAACCTGGTTCAAGGCTCCTGAGAGCACACCAGCACCACCAGGTTATAACTCATACCATGCGTTTCAGCCCCAAAACTCGGATCGAAGCACAAAAGGAGGTGGAGTATCTATATTCATCAAAGATACCTACACCTCCAGGTTAGTGGCACTGCACGAAGCATTGGAAACCATCCATGTGCAACTAACAACGGGCAAAACTGCCTTTCAGTTTGTAGCCTGCTACAGAACGCCCTCCCTATTACAGGAACCCCACTTGGCATTCCTGAGAACACTGGAGAATATGAAGGTCTCTCCAAACACTATGTTATTGGGTGGCTTCAACTACCCAAACATTGACTGAGAAAACTACTCAAGCCCAAACACCCTCGCCCAATGGTTCCTTGAATTTATAAACTCTAACGCAATGGAACAACTGGTCACCACTCCCACAAGAGGGAACAACATATTGGACCTGGTCATCACCAACATGGGGACTCTATGTTCCACACCAGAGGTAAACCCCCTCATTGGTAAGATCAGACCATAAACAAATTTCCCTGGACATCCATATCCCGTCCCCATCCCCAGCCAAGGAAATCACTGTAAAGAATTTCTCAAAAGCCAACTTTGCACTTCTCAAGACTGAGGTGGAATCCTTCAAAGCCCCTGGGCCAGAGGATAATAAAGCCCAATCTGCAGAATCCTTTACAAATGCATTCTATGAGCACCTGCAGGAATGCATGGATCGTGCTATCCCAAATAAAACCAAGACTCACTCCTCCAAAAACAGGAGACCGGTCTGGTGGACCCCGGCCATAAATAAGCTATACAACAAAAGGAGGAAGCTACTACATGACAGAGCAAAATCCCAAAAAGGGAAGGCATCTCTGATCAGTATTATCAAGAAACTTTGATCCCTCATAAAATCATCAAAGGCCGGTTTCGAAAGAAAAATTGCCCTAGACATTAAAGATAATCACAAGGCCTTCTTTAGTTATGTCAGGAACATGGGTGGAAACTCCCAGATATGCTCTGAATTGTTGCATAACAGTACAAAATATACCGAACCCACAGACATAGCCAACATCCTGGCAAACAGATTCAGCGCAAACTTCTCCCCCCTTCCCCCCCAAAGGAGCAAATGCCTATCCAAACTGAATGTAACCTCCCTGACATCACAGATGCACAGGTGAAAGCTGCCCTCTCCAAAGCAAAAAAACACAGCATCTATGGGACCAGACGGTGTCCCAAGCTGTGTCTTACACGAGCTCCAAGAAGAACTGAACCCTCATATTAAGTCACTGGTCAGACTTAGCCTTACTACAGGATATGTACCCAAAGAATGGCGTACAGCTACAGTGGTCCCACTCCACAAAGGTGGTGCCACAACGGACCCCGGAAACTATCACCCCATAAGTCTGAGTAGTCTGGTCTTTAAAGCTATGGAGCGTATTATCATGGAACTCATAAACAAAGACATTGGGAGCCTCCAGACACTGGACCCTACCCAATTCGGCTTTGTTAAGGGCAGATCGTGCCTCTTAAACCTAGTTGATTTCTTTGAAACAGTTACCAAAGCCATAGATGAGGGCAAGGTAGTCCACACAGCCTACCTGGACCTCGCAAAAGCCTTTGACACAATATCCCACTCGGGCATCATAAATAAGCTTACCAGCTTAAATATCAATCCCTATATCACAAGATGGGTTGCAAACTGGCTCAAAGATAGAACCCACATGGTCAGAATCGCAGGTGCCATGTCCGAATCCAAACCAGTTACAAGTGGCGTCCCATAGGGCTCAGTTCTGGGACCTCTCTTGTTCGGTATATACTTCTCTGAGGTTCAGGCTAACACAGGGGGATTATGGCTGACAAAGTTCGCAGATGACTGCAAACCGGGGACCATAATCGAATCTCCAGCTGACACAAGCATCCTCCAAAAGGGTCTCACAGAGACGGATGCTTGGTGCCAGAGCCACGGCCTCAAGCTAAATGCTAAAAAGTGCATAGTCATCCCCTTTGGGAAAAACAAGGTGCCCACAAATTACCACATAGGTGGTAATCCATTAAGTATGGAAGAAGTAATTAGAGATTTGGGACCAACGTAGATAGTAATCTCTCCTTTGATAATCACGTTGCCAAAGTGGTTAGAAAGACCTTCTATATAGCCCACCTTATCACGAAAGGGTTCGTATCTAGATCAAGAGAGGTCATTGTGCCCCTCTGCTCATCACTCATCAGGCCCATAATTGAATACAATGCCGCTTTTGGGATGTACCTTACCCGACACCTGCAGCAACTGGAGAGACCCCAAAAGTACCTCACCAAGAGGATCATGGGCTACAAACAGATGTCCTATGCAGCTCGACTAAAGAAACTCCAGCTCTACTGAGTTGCTTACCGCCTACTCAGAGGCGATCTATGCCTGACTTACAAAGCCATGTCAAACCCAGAATTAATGGACATGCTCCACCTCAAAAAATCCAAGTCCCTTAGAGCTACATGCTCCAGGGACCTAAACCTCAGCACAAAAATAAATAGGACATGCTGGAGGGACAGATTCATTTCCCAGAGGCTCCCCTCACTCTGGAATAGAATCCCAGTTCATGTTAGACATAGCCCCTCGCTGACCCTCTTCAAGCGAAATTTGGACGCGTGGATGGGAAATCGCAAATTCACCCCTGGGATCTCTCCTGTGTCCCTGCTAGACAGAGGCACAGTAAACTAATCTTAAAAGTGTACCTTCTGTGACCTACTTTACAGAGGCACAGTAGGCTAATCTAATAGGGAGGCAGAAGAAAAATACACTCTGGCTAGGCTTATAAATGCCCTAGGGCAGATAGCCTAGTATCTACCTATGAACCTATGAACCTATAAGTACTTCCAATGCTCTGAAACTGTGTTCACAGGCAATTCTGAGAGATGTTGAATAGCACTTCTTAACAATGTTTCATGCCAAGGAACAGTACTTAACCATGCCTTTGAAAAAGTTAAAGTGATGCTGTGCTCTTCTAATGTAGAAGAATAAAGCTTCTCAGCACAGCTAAATTCTGCTGAATATTTTCTGTTTGTACCAGCTCCTTGGTGAAGAGAAATAAAGCCTGCCTTGCAAGCTGGGCAGGCCTGGACTGACCAGCAACCCAGGTGCTGGAAGAGCCACTGGGGAGGTAAGAGTGAGTAGCCACCATCAGTTTATCCACCCTGCAAGGAAGAAGGCAGTCCCATCTGTCATAGTGCTAATGCCTGATAGAAGAACAAATCTGTGGCATCACTTTGTGGACTGGAAGCATGTACTTTTCTGCACCAAGCTGCATTCATGTAGCTGCTCTCAATGCTGATGTGTAGAAGCAGGGACATGTACGTAAAGGTGCAGCAGGCACTTCTTTTGGTGAGCACATGTCAACCATCAGGATGTAGTTAGGTGTATCCCAAGCAAATCTGAAACAGTCGTGGATGATGGTCTTGTAGCACCAGACATTTATCTCATCATTGTCTCAGTACAAATGTGTATAGCCAAAAGTGATTCCCTCTATAAACAATAGCCCCCACAGCCAGGATAATTCATGTTGCTTATAATATACTGGTGAACAAAATGAAAGAATTTCCAAGGTGTCAGGGGAGGCTTGATGATCACTGATGGGGAAGATAATAAAATAAATAAATGAGATAAATTATATCATTGCCTGAGAAAGTGGGACAACAAAAAGAAACAACCTTAAAAAGCCATCTGTACCCACACAATAACAAACTAAGAACTCAAAAATGTGTAGGTTAGTGCAGACAAAAGCAGATGGAAAACACCAGAAAGTACAATCCACAATTTAATTGCAGTTGAGCGCTTTCGTTTTGTCAAGTACAAAATTCTTCAGAACAAAATAATACAAGCAGTCTCCTTATTTAAATTCTAAGTTAAGCAATCATGTTTCTGTACCCATTTAAAGCATCATCACATTTTCCCAATGTGTTAAAACCCAAAATATTTAAACTAATTGAAATACATAGGAAAATACACTGTCCCAGTTTTTATACTGGAAAAACTGAAAGGGTTTTTAGAAAAAGAGTATATGAACATATCTGTGACATTTCCAATAAATGTTTTAACAATGATCTCTTTAAAAACAGGGAGATTTGTGTGGGGTTAGATAAGTTCAGATTTGGTATAACAGAAAAAAATTGATACATGTCCCAGAAGAGGTGAATGGCAGATGAGGCTTGAATACAGAGAACTCCTTTGGCAGCTCAAAGTAAGTGCCACAGTCCCACCAGGGATTAATGAGAATGTCTCAGTCCTTCCCATGTTGAAATTGATGGCTTCAAAATTGTAACAGAAGATTACACTTACTGACATTTAACAATTTTTTTAAATGTAAACGTTTTTTAATATTAGTAGACTTTATTAGGGAAGTTTATGATCAGTTATGCATATTTTGTTTTATGTAGTTATGTATTTTCCTATATATTTCTCGTAGTTTAGATATTTTGGCTTTTAGTTATGAAGAAATTTTTGTACTTGTCAAAATGAAAGCGCTCACCTACAATTAAAGTGTGGATTTTACTTTCCAGTGTTGTCCGTCTGCTTTTGTCTGCACTGACACACACAATTTTAGTTTTTTCAAAAGAAACAATGATTTCTACACAGCACACACAATGGACATAACAGCAAAAACTGCAATTTAGTCGGGCAGAAGTATTATCACAGAGGAAAAAGAAATATAAGGAGCTCCAAGATTTGACCAGTAAACACTCACTATTCCAAAAAAAAAATGAACAACTAGTATCCAAACTTATATACAATGTGTTGAAAAATATGCTCCAACAAAAACTGTCAAAAATAACTCCCAAAATTATATTTTTATACATTTAATATTAAAACAGGGCTTAGTGCTTTCATTTATTATCTACACTTCTTCAAATTCATTGCAAGAATCAAAGTACATTCTTAGGTAAACTCTCCAACTAATCGGAATATTGATTAAAATCACATGATTAAATGTATGAAATAAACTTTAAATACAATAAATAACCATTACTACAGTAATCTAAAAATACAATAAATCTACTATATATGTATTATTCTACCAAAACCTATCACTTTATAACTTTGTTGCTCGATGCAGTAGTATACTACTAACAGATATCTTGTCATTAGTTTCTGGTTCCTGATTGGCTTTTAGCCACAATTTGCAAAGTAGCTTATATTCTAAAGAATCTAGCAATAAACCACCCCATGAGTTTGGTTTCACTTGAGCAAAGACAGAGATTTTTTTTAAATCATTATACATCAATGAATGTTTACAAAGTACACTATTTCAGGTGGAGCAGTGGTGCAGCAGTTAGCACTGTCACCTCACAGAGATTCTCTGGTTCGATTCCCGGCTGGGCTACCTTTTGAGCAGAGTCTGCATGTCCTCTCTGCATTCATGTGGCTTTCCTCCAGGTGCTCTTGTTTCTTCCTACATTCCAAAGACATGCTTCTGGAGCATTTTTCCATGGGCCTCCACTGAAAATGGGCTATGTCCCAGTCAGACTTTCCTGGTAAAAAAATGTTAAATAAATAAATAATTTTCAGATTTTTTTTTTTCTGAATGTAATTCAAGTGTTCATAAATACATTTCCTCAGAGGAAGTTTCATTTTTCCCACCTCTACAGAATTAAGTAATTACCATCCCATAACCATCCTATCCCCTCTATCCAAAATCTTAGAAATATACATTCACTAATAAATTATGGATCACTTATACACACAAACTGATATCAAGCACCCAACATGACTTTTGTCCCTCCCACAGCACTACTACTTCTTAATGTTCTTTACCAACACAGTAAATCACCACAGAAACAATGGGAAATATGTACAGTATTTGCCATCTTTCTTGACCTTTCCATGGCCTTTGACATAGTCACACATAGTAAACTTACCCAAATTCTCTCTGAATTTAATATCAATCAAGCCGCTATCACTTGACTCCAAAAGTATTTATCAGAGCACCAACAGGCTGTCCAATGGCAGAATGGACTCTCCCCTCTTCTTCCAATTTCTATAGGAGTCCTTCAAGGTTCCATTTTAGGACCCCTGCTCTTTTCTCTTTTTACTAACAATCTACATTCTTCCTCTCTCCACTCCTCCATTATCCAATATGCAGATGACTCTACCTTAATCTGTTCTGCCTCCTCCCTACAGCAGCTGCATTCAATTACACAAGATTCCTTTCACCCAGTTGAAACATGGCCCACTTACTTAAAGCAAATTCTAAATCCTAACAAAACAAAACTACTATGGTTTAACCCAACAAGAAACACCACACCTAACTCATCCTTCAATATCATGTCCAAAAACCAAACCATCATTTCTCCTGTTACTCACACTAAACTTCTAGGGGTCTAAATGGACTGTAATATGAAATGAAATTTGACATCCATATCTCCCAGACCATAAAGAAAATCCTTAAGAAATTGGGTCTACCCTATAGAAATAAACAATTCCTCACCATGCCTCTCAACTTCTTAATGCAAGAAATCTGGACAAAGCCTAAAATAATGGGGGCACAAAGGCCAAAAAATAGGGACAGATTTTAAATATTGCTCTTATTACTTAGAAAGCTGATAGAATAACAGGACTTGTGTTAGCATGCATTTTCTGAAGGAAATAAAGTCTGAAACTCAAATATATGTCATTATTTGTTCATTATTTAGTGACTTCAGTCCTCCATGATTTGCCAGAAAACCACAGATTTTATGAGGAATGAACCAGATATTTGAGGCAAAAATCTGAACATTCTTCAAATATCTGTACAGTTGAGAGGTATGTTCCTCGCTAAACAAGCCAAATCTACCATTGCACACAATCATCCCCTATCAACACTCCTACATGCCTCTCCAATACTCACAGACTTGAGAAGGTGTGAATTGGACAAATTCGATTCCTGCTACAATTAAATAGACAGATTCGTCACTGACTCTTCTTACAGGACACATCATTGTTCAGCTCTGAAGCAGCTTAATTGGCTTGAACTTCCCCAACGTATCCTCTATAACCAACTAATTTTTGTCCACAAAATCCCTCACCAACCTGACAAGACCCTCACCCTCCAAAATTTGATACTTCCATGCTCTAACAATAGATCACTCCATTCCAGTAATAGATTTCTATTGCAGGTAACTAAAGCCAACAACACAGCCAGTGACTCTCTCTTCTCGAATTTTATATCCAAAAAATGGAACACCCTGCCCCATGAAATAGTATCTTACTCTTCCTTAAGAAACTTTAAGCATTTGCTAAAAACACATTTGGCAGCAATATGGCTATGCCCCTGCTCCAGCCCTGGTTAATTTTCCCTCAATTTCTGAAACCATCTAGCCAGTAATATCAGTTATTCAACCAAATAACTAACCTCAGTATTCTGTAAGTATGAACTCTCAATGACCTGTGCTTCCAGTAATGCATATTCAACATGACTGTAAACTCTTAGTGTAAAGCATCTCTCAAACCTAGAACTAGTGTCATCCTCCATACCTACAAGTCTTGGGATGATACAAATCAAAGCAGAATAGTAGTTAAATTGCAGAAATAGGCAGCTAATGACAATGTCACTCTGCAATTCTGGCTGAATAATTCAAAAGACAATAAAGACTCCCTTTAAAATATAAAAGCAGTTTAATTCTCCCTTAGCATTTGGAATTAGTGATTTCATCCTGTTTAACAGAACTTCTTCAGATTCAATCAAAACAAGATGGTCAACTTCCTTTTATAGTTTCTAGAACCAGGAAATGACATCATACTTCTCTAAAAACACTTTCTGTGGCAAAGATTAAAATCTGAATGTGTTACAGGTGTTGTTACTTTCCATGTGCCTGTACAAAGCATTCTTCCTGTTTTGTTTCCTAATTTCATAGTAGTGCTCATAAATTCTGTTTTCCCGACATAAAATGACGGACAGGTGGAGCACATGGACAAATAAACTATACCCTTTGTGCTACAGTTCAGACTGATTACAACATCCACACTTCTTGGCCCCCTTGTCTCCAGCATACTTTCCTTTATTCTTACTGTCCTCTACAGAATGCTTATAGATAGAATCATCACAGGCAGGTGAATGGAGAGAATAACTATAACAAGTTCAGTGGATCTAATATAGGAAGTAAGGAAAGTTATCCCAAAAGGAATCATATATCAGATGGAAATTACAACCAGAATTATGGTCCTGGAAATTTTCAGGATGGCAGGAGCCATTACCACAGGAGAAACAAAGGATATTATCAGAATTCAGATCAGGGGAGAAATTGGGAACATTTACAAAAGGCTTCACACAGGATATACCAGTCGAACAAAGAATGGAGATAGAAAGATCTAACAAAGTTGCTCAATGCTTTAAAAACTTTAGAATGTTTAATTACACTGATAGAGAAGTAACCAAAGAGCATGTTTATCTGTTTCTAAAGGGAATTAAGTTTGTTCCCACTACTAATTTTGATTTAGTTGATTCCCTTATAGAAGATAAATTATATCTTAGAAAGCTTAATTTAGCTGTATATTTTAAAGTCAAGGAACAGGGAACTTTAATGCCAGCCTTAAAGAAAAAAAGCACCTTTAACCCCCCTTTACACCCTACTCTTCTGGCTTTGGACAAATAAATTTCTGAAGATTTATACAAAATTCAAGCAGAGTTAAAGGGTAAAAAGAAAACTGTTTTTAATTTAAACAGAACAGAAAGAGATTTATTTCGAGAGATATTTAGTAATACATAGGTTAGGGTCATGAAACCTGACAAGGGAGGGGGAATCGTGCTATATGATCAGACGGATTATTCCAACAAAATGCATGAGATTTTGTACAACACTAGTATATGAAACTATTTCACTAAATGAGATCAATATGGTTTACAGGCGCATTGATTTATGGCTGGAAGAATTTTTGTTGGACCTAAAATATCTTTTGACACTTATAATTTTTGAAAGTCAAACATCTTGTGTTAGCCATCATCTTTAGAGTGCCTAAAGTGCATAAAGACTTTTTACATCCCCTGTTCTGACTGACAGTCTCCAGGAGTAAGTCCAAAACATTCCCTTTTGGTGTAGTGGTGGATAATTGGTTATAACACACATACAACAATATCCTCCACATACTCAGAGACTCATGGGATTTTTTAGGGAGACTGAAACATGAACTTTGGAATAAAGATTTAAAATTTGTTACCATTGATACGGTGGACTTATTTACTTCCATATCCAAAGATGAGGGGTTGGAATTATTTCACCAATCAATGGTTAAGCACTCCAGTTTAGACAATGGCAAGATATTGACTACATTAGAATGCATGACAATTGTATTAGAAAATAATTTTATCTTTTATGAGGGTGAATACTTTAACAATTAAAAGGGGTTGCTATGGGGGCCTTTTGTGCCCCCATATTTACGAATTTAGTTTTAACTGAACGGGAACACCAACATGTATTCAATAGTACCTAAAAATAATCTTAAACTGTATGTACATTTCCTTGATGATGTTTTTATTTTATGGGAAGGAGAAACTGAGGATGTAGAGACGTTTGTTATATACCTTAACAACAGATGTTCCTATTTTAAGTTCACTCATATTTATGATTTGGAAAGTTTAGCTTTACCCTGTGTTATTTCACATTGTAGCAAATCTAACAGGAATATGCACCAATGGATTTTTCTTACTTTAATTGACTTATTTATGTGTGTGTGTGTGTGTGTGTGTGTGTGTGTGTGTGTGTGTGTGTGTGTGTGTGTGTGTGTGTGTGTATTTGTATGTGTAATTTTACCTTTTGCTTTTGCTTTTTTGCTTTTTTGACTGTATTTTCACTGCAATTGTGGATGTTTTGTCATGTTGTGTAATATCATCATTCTTCAATAGTATTACATAAATGTAAATGCATTGTCTTCATATTATATTCTTGTTCCTGGAGCTTTTCTCCCCGGGACTCCATTAAAAATGGGCTTGGCTTGTCCCAGTGAACTATCCTGGTAAACAAACTGTAAAATAAGATAAAAATAAATACTTAGATTGTTACATTTCAGACACTGATAGAGGTTTTAAATCAAACATCCACCGTCAACCCACCTTTAGTAATTCTTACTTGGAATTTAATAGCTGTCATCCCTATTCACAGACAAAAAGCATGCTTAAAGGACAATGTATTAGGGCATCAAGAATGACATCTGACTATACCGAAGTGGCTAAAGAATTAGGGACGGTGGGTAGTTAGTTTTTAAAAAGGGGGTCCCCCAGAATCTTATTAGAGAGACCACTGATTACAGTTTGTCTAAATGGGGAACTTTGTACAAACCCTTATTGGGAACGGATTTAACCCCTGTACATGAAAATGCATCTGAAAATAATTTTAGTAGAGCTATGGTTTTGAAATATTGCCTTTATTCTCCTGTGGTAAAAGATGTGATAGCAAAGAACTGGAATATACTAAGGAGTGACACTGAACTTTATAAATTCCTCAGAAATATCCCAATGTTCGTATATAAAACAGGTAGGAATATTAAGGCCAACTTAGAGGACAGTAAGAACAAAGGAAAGTATGTAGGAGACAAGGGGACCAAGAAGTGTGGATGTTGTAATCATCATGAATACATATATCTCTAAGGAGAAATACAGCTAGAAAATACGAATCAGACTAAGGTCATCTTTCAGTATGGGAACTGTAGTACAAAGGGTGTAGTTTATTTGGCCATGTGCTCCACTTGTCCGGTATTTTATGTTGGGGAAACAGGCAGGTTTCTAAAAAACAGAATTTACGAGCACTACTATGAAATTAGGAAACAAAACAGGAAGAATGCTTTAAACAGGTACATGCAAACATTCAGATTTGCCATTTTGGAAAGGGTACACATTAACCCGAGGGGTGGCAATTGTAAGTTATTATTAGAAGAAAAATAAGTTTTTTGGCAATTAAAATTAAATGCTTGCAACCCCCCAGGACTTAATGATTTTATTGCACTAAAGCCAGTATTAGAGACTAGGATATACAGTGTTTCTTTTGAAAGTGATTTCTTATAATTCATTTTCATGTTTATTTTATTTTTTTTGTAATATTCCACTTCAAGTATCTTATGTTTTTTGTAAGGGAAGCTTTGATTGTTGTAAATTGTTTTTATTTATTTATTTATTTATGTATTTATTGACATTTATTAACCGGGTTAGTCCAGCTGGGTCAGAAACCCATTTTCAGTGGAGACCCAAGGAGATAAGCTCCAGTTATATTTAATATACATGTTATCAGAGAATACAAGATAAATTTAGTTACATTCAGTGTATCTTTTATGGAGAAAAACAAGTTTCAGTTAGTTACATTCATTTAACATTTTGCAGAAAAAAGATTCCCATTTAGTCTACAGTATGAGAAAGTTGTGTAGTCATGGTAAAACAAGGTCCAGGTACATCTAGAAATCTGCTAGCCATATCTAAAGATAAAGCAAAAAGAGGGGTAAGATAAATATATTATAGGATGAGCAGAAAAGGGAATAAGAGTAGGATAGTATACAAGCATAAGGCCTTGTATATGTAATAATCTTTAATGATGAAGAATACCATGTGATTAGAAAGTGTATTAGTTTTATACTTTGAGAAATTTGGTAGGCTGTTTTTTGCAATCTAGGTAGAATGGGTGGGAGTTATGTACTCTGAAAGTGGGGGTTAGGTGAGGTTATGGCAGGGACATGTTTTGGAGTTGAGCAGATGATGTTTAAGTTCCTTTTTAAAGCAAGATGGGTCTATAATGGCACATAGGTCTAAGGGAAGTTTGTTCCAGGACAGGGCAACTGAGCATTTGTATAGTAATTTGCCCACATTTTTCTTTGGTGGATAGACTGCTAGTAGTTGTAGGTTTGAAGTGTGCAGGAACCATGATGGGGAGTAGGTGGATACAAGGGTAGAGAGAGCTGGACAGGAAGATGGTCTATATAATATAGTGTACAATTTGGAATTGTGATATTAACAGTAGCTGTGGGAATTCAAGTCATTGCAGGAAGTTTAGGGCAAGGCAGTGATATGAGGCGTAGTGAGAGTTGGTAATGAATCTAGCAATTTTGTGATATGTTTGTTGGAGTTTAGTCAAGGTAGTGTCCTGGATATAGGTTAGTACTGGGGCAGCATAAAGACATGAGGGTAGGAGGAATGCCTGAGCTAGGGAGAGTCTAGCATTTGGAGTTAGAATTTTTTTATTATGATACAGCAATCCTAGTTTCTGTTTTTTTTTTTTTTTTATACATTGGAGTAGGTGTAGGTTAAATTTGAGATCATCGTCTATTATGACGGCATTTTGAGGCAATGTTGCAACTGCCTCATATACACAGACAACCCCTTCCTCCTACCACCAAACACTAATACATGCAAGAGATGCAATTATACAGCCAACTGGAGGCTAAGCCCTCTCAACCCAAGACTGGATCAGCCAGTCAAGAGGAGAAGGGAAATACCTGCATCACACCACCAGTCTCACATAGACCCATTAAACCAGCACCAGCAAAAAACACACATAAATACATGAAAACATACTTGGAGACTCTAAATAAAAATCAGAAAAACCAACAGAGACCTCCAAAGTAGACATCCAAGCAACCTCCACCCCCAACACAAACCATGAAACACATACTTCACAAAACCAGTGTGCCATGCAATCACAGCCCTTAAGGCAAAATAACATACCCAACATACTAGTAATAGGTGATTCTATAGTCAGGCACACTGATGTCCCACTCACTAGGCTGAATAAGGAGAATGTTACTGTTAGCTGCCTGTTGGGTGCCAGGATCCGCCACATAACACAAGCACTCAGGTCACTCCAGAACAAGTATACATACAACTCTGTCATTGTCCATGTTGGTGTGAATGACCTGAGATGTACCTCCTTGGACTACATGAAAAGAGACATGGAAGAGCTTTCTGATCACATAGCCCAGGCCGTTATGACCCTAACCCTGAGTAGCATCCTGCCCTTACCAAGAATGATAACACGGTATAAAGAAACAAATCTTGATTTCAACAACTGGCTAAGTTTCTGGTATCATTCAAATGGGATCCAGTGTCTGTCCACCTGGGATGACATGCTCGACAAGCCACACTGCTTTGCTAGAGATGGCTTGCACCTGTCACCCTTAGGCTTTCGAATACTGGCCAAAGCTCTTGCCACCCCCATAGTGCCTTTTTAGGCAAGGCTCAAAAGACAAACCCACTGCTGTAAATAGCACAAGTAACAAAAAACTGAGGGCAATGCTACTCAATGCCAGAAGTCTAAACCTCAAAATGCACACACTGGAGGCACTCCTCAGAATGGAGAAAATCGACATATGTGCAGTAACAGAAACCTGGTATAAGACTCCAGACAACACCCCAGCACTAGCAGGCTACAACTCATACCATACATTTTGGCCACAGAACCCAAAACGAAATACAAAAGGTGGGGGCGTATCCATATTCATCAAGGATACCCACACCTCCAGGATAGTGGCACAGCACGATGCTTCAGAGATCATCCACGTGCAACTAACAAAGAGCAAAACTGCAATTCAAATTGTAGCTTGCTACAGATCACCCACCGTGTCTTAGGACCCCCGTTCCGCATTTCTGGAAACACTGGGAAACATAAAGGTCCTACCATGCATCCTAATATTGGGTGATTTCAATTACCCAAACATTAACTGGGAGAACTACTCAAGTACTAACTCCCTTGCCCAACATTTCCTAGAATTTATAAACTCAAACACTCCCACCAGAGGTGACAACATATTGGACCTGGTCATCACCAACCTGAGTGACCGGTGTTCCACACCGGATGTCAACCCCTTGCTGGTTAGATCTGACCATAAACAAATCACTTTGGATATCCACATTCTGCCTCCACCCCGGACAAGAAAACCACAGTGAAAAACTTTTCAAAAGCAAACTTCACGTTACTTAAGACTGAGGTGGAAAGCTTCAAAGCCCCCATGCTGAAGGATAACGCTGTCCAAACTGCAAAATCCTTTACTAATGCATTCTACGGGCACCTGTAGGAATGCATGGATCATGTCATCCCAAGCAAAACCAAGACTCACTCCTCCAAGGAAAGGAAACCAGCCTGGTGGACTCCTGCCATAAACAAGATATACAATAGAAGGAGGAAACTAGTACAGAAAAGAGTAAAATCCCAAGAATGGAAAACATCCCTGATCAGTATCAGCAAGAAACTATGATCATAAAATCATCCAAGGCAGGCTTTGAAAGAAAAATTGCCAAGGACTCCAAAGATAACCACAAGGCATTCTTTAGCTATGTCAAGAATCTAAGTGGCAATGCTCAGATCTGCTCGGAGTTAGTGCAGAATGCCACAAAATACACTGAATCGACTGATATCGCCAATATCCTGGCAGACAGGTTCAGCGCAAACCTCACCCCCCTCTCACCCCCAAAAGGGCCCATAACCATACCAGAAGAATGTAGAGTCCCTGAAATCACAGACACTCAGGTTAAAACAGCCCTCAACAAAGCCAAAAACACAGCATCAATGGGACTGGACGGTGTCCCAGGCTGCGTCTTACACGAGCTCAAAGATGAACTAACCCCTCACCTAAATACACTGTTCAAACTCAGCCTCTCCACAGGCTACGTACCCATAGAGTGGCGACCTGCAATGGTTATTCCGCTCCACAAAGGTAGAGCCACAAGAGACCCCAGGAACTATCGACCTATAAGCCTGACTAGCTTGGTCTGCAAGGCTATGGAGCGCATCATCATGGAACTCATTAACAGAGACATTGAGAACCTCCAAACATTGGACCCTACCCAGTTTCGCTTTGTTAAGGGCAGATCATGCCTCCTAAACCTGGCAGACATCTTTGAGACAGTTACCAAGACTATAGATGAGGGAAAGGTGGTACACACAGCCTACCTAGACCTCGCTAAGGCCTTCGACACCATTCCCCATTCTGGTATTATAGACAAGCTCCCCAGCCTGAACATAAACCCCTACGTCAAATGATGGGTTGCCAACTGGCTCATGGACAGAACCCACATGGTGAGAGTTGCGGGAGCTAGGTCCGACTCTAAACCGGTTACAAGTGGCGTTCCCCAGGGCTCAGTCCTAGGATCCCTCCTGTTCGGCATATACTTCTCAGAGGTACAGGCAAGCACAGGAGGACTATGGCTGACAAAGTTCACAGATGACTGCAAACTTGTGGCTATAATTGACTCTCCGGCTGACACAGACATCCTCCAAAAGGGTCTCACTGAGACGGATGCCTGGTGTCAAAATCATAGCCTCAAGCTAAATGCCAAAAAGTGCATAGTCATCCCCTTTGAAAAAAACAAAGTACTCACAAACTACCACATAGGTGGTAGTCCCATAAATACGGATGACGTAATAAGGGATCTGGGGACCCAAGTAGATAGTAATCTCCCCTTTGATAATCACATTGCCAATCACTCATCAGACCCATCATAGAGTACAATGCCCCATTTGGGATGTACCTTACAAGACACCTGCAACAGCTGGAAAGACCACAGAAGTACCTCACCAAGAGGATCACTGGCCTCAAACAGATGCCCTATGCAGCTCGACTGAAGAAACTCCAGCTGTACTTGGTTACATATCGCCTACTCAGAAGTGATCTCTGCCTGACATACAAGGCCATCCCCAACCCAGAATTGATGGACATGATCAACCTAAAGAAAACCTTATCCCCTAGAGCCACACACTCTAAGTATCTAAATCTGACCACAACAATAAATAGGATATGCTAGAGGGATAGATTCCTGTCCCACAGACTTCCCATGCTTTGGAACAAGATCCCAATCTACATCAGGCAGAGCTCCTTGCTAACACTCTTCAAAAGAAACTTGACGAGTGGATGGGAAACAAAAAGTTTACCCCAGGGATCACTTCAATGGGTCTGCTGGACAGAGGCACAGGGAACTAATCTAAGGGGGTGGCGAAAGCCAACACATTCTGGCTAGGCTTATAAATGCCTTCGGGCAGATAGCCTAGTACCTGCCAATGAACCTATGAACCTATGACACCTAAGAGTTTAGTTTGAGGTTCAATCCGGATGACTGTGTTGTTGTAGGAAGTAATAGTAAAAGTGGATTTATGATGGGAAAGAGAGCGGGGGAGAAAGAGCAAGAGCTTAGTCTTTTTGGGGTTGAGAATGAGTTGATTATCTGACAACCATTTTTCGGTGGTAAAGAAAGGAGTGTTGAGTGATGTCATTCTGAGATACTGTTTGAGATGGAGATGAGTGCAGAGTCGACTGCATATTGGACGAGGGAAGATTTTTTGCAAGATGTGCAGAGCTCATTTGTGAAAACATTTAATTGTAGGGGACCCAAGATGCAGCCCTGTGGGACTCCAGTAGGGACTGAAATATAAGGAGAGTAGGAAGATAGCCACCTGACAGATTGTCATCTACAAGACAGGTAGCTAGAGAACCAGGTAAGGGAGCTAGCAGATAGATTAAGGTTTGCATGTTTTGTTAGGAGGATGGAGTGAGATACTGTGTCAAAGGCTTTGGAAAGGTCAAGGAAGAGACAGGATATGAGTAGACTGTTGTCACGAGCCTTTGCTATAGTCTGTGTGAAAGATAGGAGGGCAGTAGATGTACTATGGTTAGAGCGGAAGCCATGTTGTGTGGGAATGAGAAGGTTTTGCTGGAGGAGGTATTTGAGAAGTTGTGAGTGAATACATTTTTCTAGTATCTTAGAGAGGGGTGATAGGATGGCAATAGGATGATAGTTAGATGGGTCAATAGAATTACCACCTTTATGGAGGGGATAGTGAAGAAAGATTTCCAAACAGATGGAACTGTAGCTTCCTGGATGGATCTGTTGATAACAATAGATACAGGATAGGCTATAGAGTCAGCAGCAAGTTTAAGGAAAGAGGGGGGGACTATCTGAGGAGGGGGAGCAGGGTTTAAAATAAGTGATTTAATGTAGGAGGTGGAGACAGGTTGAAAGGAGAAGAGATTTTTGTTAACAAGGTCAGGTGGGGCTGATGGAGTAGTTGTGTTTGAGTTGGAGTAAGTGAGGTTTTGGACTGTTTCGATAAAGTGCTTGTTAAGGAGAGTAGTGGTTTCCTGTGGTGATTTGTTTGGGTAGGGAGAGGGATTTGAAGGGCAACCAGGAGAGAGGATATTGTTGAGGGCAGCCCAGAATTTACGGGGGTTGGATTTGTTGTCTAGTTGAGCAAAGTTATAGTAGGACATTTTGTCCTTATTAGTTAGTTTCTTGACTAGATTCCACAATTCTCTATATTTTTGTAATAGGGGAGGTGCCTTTGTTTTATGCCAGGCTTTCCAGGTGCTGTCTCTTTTATGCATTAGGGATCTAGTATCTTTAGAGAGCCAGGGAGCATAATTGGATTTGATTCTAATTTTCCTGGAGGGAGCAGTGAGTTAAGGGTGTTTAGGAAAATGTTGTTGAATTTGTTGACTGCGTCATCGAGTGGGAGAAGTCTAAGGATGATTTTTTTATCTTTGATTGTAATCTTTACCACAGAAAGTGTTTTTAGAGAAGTATGATGTCATTTCCTGGTTCTAGAAACTATAAAAGGAAGTTGGCCATCTTGTTTTAATTGAATCTGAAGAAGTCCTGTTAAATAATATGAAAGCGCTAATTCCAAATGCTAAATGAGAATGGTACAAATCACCTCAGACCACACATCATGTTAAATTATAAATTGCATTTTTGTACATATTACAACCTGTAGGTGTCATCAGCTGTAGTCACACTCTACATTGTATGTTACATGTTGTTGTTTAGATGGACACCCAATACTTTTCTAATGTCATCAGCTCTATTAATTGTGATGCTTTCTGCATTACCATACAGTACATTGTGTGTTTATATATTGCTTTGTTTAATATGACAGTCAATATTTTTCTTCAGACCATATTTTTGTATTGTACTTGTATCAGATAGCTGTATCTTTTATGTGGAACTTTCCTCTCTGGGCCTCCGCTGTAAAAGGACCTGTGTCCAGTCGGACTTTCCCGGTTAACAAATGCAAAATAAATAATAAATAAATAAATAAAAAGTGAGACAGGAGTCACAAACAGTTAAATATATGCTGTAAGCACATCCCACATTTTACTGTCCCTTTAGTTCTACCTTTAACCAAATAGTTATTACTACCTAGTTTATACTGAAATATATTCTTCAGATTATATCTTATATACAGAAATTTGGTCTTGTTACCTATAACTTGGCTAATATCCTTAAAGCCTAAAAACAAGTCCCAATAATCATTAATAATTTTCTTGAAATTATCACTCATCACATTATATTTCATCCATGGCAATTCCAAACTTATCCCCTACTTTAGCATGAATCATATCATTAACTGTCACGGTATCTAACACCACTTCATTCCTACCACTCTCTAAAATAGCACTACCCCATAAAAGTTTATTAAAAACATATTTTCTTTAAATAGTACTTCTAAAATTGTATCATTTAAAAATATTCTGTATATCATCCCTCTACAAGCAGTCCCTTTTCTTATCCACTTCTTCTGAAAACCTCTATGTATCTGAAATGATCCTTGTCAAATGTATATACTGACCTTTAACCAGAACTGACTTAGGTAAACTGTTGTCCTAGGTGAAAGGGCTCTATGGTGCCCCCATATGCACCCCCACAGGCTCACATATGCATGTACACACACACACACACACACTCTCTCTCACACACACACACACACATCGCACGCACACTGCCACAGATACCACCCAGTACACCCTGCCTGGCCTGCCCACACCATCCAAATCACTTTTTTTTCTTTTTCTCATAGTCTGTCTTACTCTTCAGTTTTTTTACTGTATTTAATCATTGTATAAAAAAAAGGCTTTTTACATCCAGTGATGGCCTGAACAAAAATCATGATTAAAGGAAGAAATTCAGGCTTGTTCTTCAACTTTTTTTTTTACTAAATTCTTCCAACACATCCTAACTAACCAAGACACACACTGTAATAACTGGGGCAGAACAAGTACCCTAAGAGAGAGATTGGAAACCACAATGCATCCAGATGCCATGGGGGTTATGCATGGTCTGAGGTGCATTTTACAGTTGTTTAAAACAATGTTTTCATACAGTTTTGGTCTGAGCAAAAACCATAATTAAGGGAAAAATTCAGTCTTCTTGTTTAACTTTGGTTTTCTCTGAATTCTTTCAACACACCCTAACTGACCAATACTACAGTATAATACCCTAATTAAGCTGGTGTTCTAGTGGCTGCTAGGCACCAGAAGCAATGGGGTTATAGATGCACTAAGGTGCATTTTAGAACTTTTTTCCATCTTTTTTGATTCAGTGATAGCCTGAACAAAAATCATGCATAAGGGAAGAATTTCAAAGATGCTTTTTTATTTAAAGGAAAAAATAAGTTGTATCTAAGACTTAATGTTTAAACTTAACCAAATAGTGCACAATAAACATAGAAGACAAATGCTTGTGAAGCTACATAAACCATATATGTAAATAATGCTCTGAAGGTCTGGTTATTGTTTGATGCATTAACATTTACCACATTTTAAAATATTCCAAGTTGCTTCACACAAGTCATTTTGCAAAGTTAAAGTAATAAGCAAACAACAGCCCGTATCTTCTCATTTTCCTCCACTCAAAGTCCAGCAATTATACGTACCCTGTCTAGTGACAGCTTAAAAATGAGCAAAGGTCAAGAACATCAGCTATGTTCATCCAGCCGACCCCAATCCCATAAGATCTCAACCTCCAGAATCAGGTACAAATCCAAAAATAAAAGTCACAGATACATTTTAAAATATATTACTACTATCATCATAAGGACTTGAAGAATAAGAGAAAGTGAAATAATCCCAGCCCCATGGCGCTCTACCTCTTACCTCCAGAATGAGGGACAAATAAAAAAAAAAAAAAATCAGATAGTCATTTTAAAACACTAGTACTATTAACATAAGGAATTGACAGAATAAGACAATGTGAAATAACAAACATTTTCCTGAAGCAAAAGAAGTTTATAACTCTAATTACATCATTGTTATTAAATACAATCCATCACCTTTTCTCCCCAAAGTATTTGTAAGCAAAATCACCTACACTTGAGAGGTATGCCAAGCAACCACCCAACAGTTATAGCTAGGAGGTCTGATGGCCACATAATAAGAGTCACTTTTGCTAGTCCATAGAAATAAAATGGGTCTATATTAGAACATCAACTTTTTAAAACGTTGAATGTTCTAATATTGACCTGTATTCAGCGAACGCTGACATCGAACATGCAGAACAGCGAAGGGAAAAAATTTGCTGTTCCGACACACATACACACAACACAAACACACCAAACAAACAGCAATCCACACACATACACCTAAAATCCTACATCTAACCTTACACTAAACTGTACACACACCACTAGCTATCCACTTACCTTAACCCAAACCCTAACCTTAAGGTCTGTCACTATCGCACACTCACCTCACCCGTGCCTTAACCCTAACACACCTACCCCGCACTAACCCTCACGTCCACACAATCTCACACTTGTCTGACCCGCGCCCTAACCCTAACTCACCTACCCCGCACCCTAACCCTCATGTTCACACAATCGCACACTTACCTGATCCCAACCCGTAACTTTCCACCACAGTGCTGAACATAGAGAAGCCACAGAATCGGCCAAACGAATTCCTTCCCTAGGAAGAAATTTGGTGTTCCGCAGCTTCACTATTTGCAGCGTTCGCTGAATAGGGATCGATATTAGAACATTTGAAGTTGTGAAACTTTGATGTTCTAATATAGACCCAAATAAGATACCACACATTAAAGTATTGCAAGTTGCTCCATAAAAATTACTAGAAACATAGCAAAAAATATCCAGTGGATAACTGACAGCATTGTGAGGAAAATATTAACATTAATGATAAAGATAATAATAATAATAATAATAATAATAATAATAATAATAATAACTTTAATAATTCTTTTCTCAGTCACTGCTTTCTGTTTCATGCCATCATCATCATCAACCCCACTTTTTTCCCATTTTTCTACATCAGGTTGTGGTGTCATGTTAACTGTTGCCACCTCTCTCGATTCAATGTCACACTCCTGCCTTCTTTGACACTCATGCCTGACTGTCACTGATCTTCTCTCCAACACTCCATCCCCTTCTTTGCTGGACATCCTCATTTCTTCTAACTTTCTTCCTGTCTGCCCAAATCTTATTCACCAGATTGTCTTCTGCTTTTCTGCACGTGCTCAAACCACCATAATCTGTTCTCTTCTCTTTTATCTTTTCTGCAATTGGAGCTACTTTGGCTTCTGCTCTTATGTCCTCATACCTTCATCTGTCGCACAGTGTGCATCCTACCACCCAACTCATGTACTTAATTCTCATCACCTCTAGCTTTCTCATATGTTCTGCCTTTACTATCCAGGTTTCTGTACCACACAGACATATTGGTCGCACCACTGTTTTGTACAACAGTAAGTTCATTCTCAGTTGGGGTGCAAATCTGTGTAGAATTTGCATGTCCTTCTTGTGTTTATGTGGGTTTTTAACCAAATGTTTGCATTTCCTCATACATCCTAAAGACATGCAGGCATGCAATAATTGAAATGACAATCTTCCAAACTGTCTATAAGGATGTTTGCCATATAAGTGAGTGAGTGAGTGACTGAGAGAGAGAGAGAGAGAGAGAGAGAGAGAGAGTGTGTGTGTGTGTGTGTGTGTGTGTGTGTGTGTGTGTGTGTGAGAAGAGAATTCTGCACTTGCACTTCCTGTAGTAGATTAATACCCTATCGAAGATTAGTTTTTCTTCTTTGTGCACAGTGAGATTTGTTCAGTGCCCTGATGGTCCTCTCCTCTTGCATACTAAGTTCATGGATGGGCAGACACACACACACACACACACACACACACACACACACACACACACACACACACACACACACATACACACACACACACACACACACACATATGCACACACAAGGATAGATGCCCACACATGCATGTACCTACTACCACATGAATTCCCTTAAATACTCATAAACACACACTGTACTAGAATACTCACTGGGATTGCAATCTGAGCAGGGCAATGCACAGTAGTTTCACCCAGCTCTGATTCTTTCCTATGGAACATTATGTGCGACATGCCTTCTATCTGCATATACTTGACAAACTTTTTACACTGCTCTGTACAGATCTTGCATAGTACAGATAGCCATGACTCGTTATACTTCACAAGGATTCAGGCAGGAAAATGCACCAGGGAACAGAACAGCGTATACTAGACAGGTTGTGCCTCTCACTGCCACATTTACATGTGACACTGAATGCCCTCACTGCTCTGTAAAGTACCTCTGTGTTGCAAAGGGGTGTCAGCATTTTGAGTAGCATGCCCCTTCTGTGCTACACAAACCTGTGTGAGTCCATTTGTACAGTATGGAAGGGGATAAAGAATCTAAAACTTTGCACTGGATAGCATTTACTGTGCTACACAGGTAAAAAAAATTCCCTAGACTCAGAGATGCAAATAGATAGATAGATAGATAGATAGATAGATAGATAGATAGATAGATAGATGGATAGATAGATATAGATATAGATTAAATACAGATACAAATACAGATATATAGGTTCATAGGTTCATAGGTTCATAGGTTCATACTAGGCTATCTGCCCGAGGGCATTTATAAGCCTAGCCCATTGTTTTGTGGCTTACGCCACCCCTTTAGTATGGGGAACTATACCCATTATTTTGCTGTGCCTCTGTCGAGCAGTGACACTGAGGTAATTCCTGGGGTATATCTGCGATCTCCCATCCATTGGTCAAGATTTCTCTTGAACAAGGCCAGCGAGGTGCTCTGCCTCACATGTACCGGGATTTTGTTCCACAGCATAGGGAGTCTTTGGGTGATGAATCTATCCCTCCAGCACGTCCTATTAATAGCCGTGTCGAGGTTTAAGTCTCCGCCCTTGTGGCTCTGATGGATCTAGATTTTTGAGGTGAAGCATATTCATCAAATCTGGGTTTGACATGGCCTTGTATGTTAGGCAAAGGTCACCTCTGAGCAAGCGGTGGCGACTGAATAGAGCTGGAGTTCTTTCAGTCGGGCAGCATAGGACAGATTTTTGAGACCCTTTATCCTTTTGGTGAGGAACTTTTGTGGCCTCTCCAGCTGCTGCAAGTGTCGGGTCAGATACATTCCGAATGGGGCATTGTACTCAATCATTGGTCTGATGAGTGATGAGTAAAGGGAGACTATGACCTCCCTTGATCTAGATGAGAATCCCTTCATGATAAGGTGGGCAATGTAGAAGGACTTCCTAACTACTTTAGCTACATGGGTGTCGAATGACAGACTACTATCAACCTGGGTCCCCAGGTCCCTGATAACTTCTTCTGTGCTCAGTGGATTGCCACCTATTTGGTAGCTAGGGGTAACCTTGTTTTTCCCGAAGGGTATGACTATGCATTTTTGGCATTTAACTTTAGGCCGTGGCTCTGGCACCAGTTATCCGTTTCTGTGAGACCCTTCTGAAGGATATCTGTGTCAGATGTGTTTTCTACTATGGCGCCCAGTTTGCAGTCATCTGCAAACTTTGTCAGCCATAACCCTCCTGTGTTTGCTTGTACTTCGGAAAAGTAGATGCCAAACAAGAGTGGGCCCAGGACTGAGCCCTGTGGGACACCACTTGTGACAGGCTTTGAGTCTGACATGGCGCCAGCAACTCTGACCCTGTGGGTTCTGTCACTCAGCCAGTTTGCAACCCATCTTGTGATGTATGGGTTAACATTTAAGCTGATGAGTTTTTCAATGATACCCAAGTGGGGTATTGTATCGAAGGCCTTAGCCAGATCGAGGTAGGCTGTATGGACTGCCTTTCCCTCATCAATGGCTTTGGTGACGGTTTCGAAAAAGTCAACCAAGTTTAAAAGGCATGATCTGCCTCTGACAAAGCCAAACTGGGTTGGATCCAAAGTCTGCAAATTCCCTATGTCTTTATTTATGAGGTCCATTATGATCCTCTCCATGGCTTTGCAGATAAGGCTTGTCAAGCTAATGGGCCGGTAATTTCCAGGGTCTGTGGAGGCACCGCCTTTGTGAAGTGGGACCACAGTTGCAGTGCGCCACTCCCTGGGTACGTATCCAGAGGTAAGACTTTGATTAAACAGCTGTCCTAGCTGTGGGTTTAATTCCTCATTGAGTTCGTGGAGCACACAGCCGGGGACACCATCGGGTCCCATGGATGCTGTGTTTTTGCTTTGGAGAGCAGTTCTCACTTGGGCTGGAGATGTTTGGGGGCTGCACTCATTTGGTATAGATATCTCTCCTTTTGGGGGAGAGAGGGGGAGAAGTTTGCACTGAACCTGTCAGCCAGTATGTTGGCAATGTCTGTAGGATCAGTAATCTTCACATCATTTTGAACTAGTTCTGAGCATATCTGGGAGTTTCCTCCTAGGTTTCTAACATAGCTAAAGAAGGCCTTATGATTGTCTTTTGAGTCTTTAGCTATTTTTCTCTCGAAATTTGCTTTAGATGATTTTATGAGAGCTCTTAGTTTTTTACTTATAGTGATCAAGGGTGTCTTACCTTTTAAGGATTTTGCTCTATCTTGTAGTAGCTTCCTCCTTTTGTTGTAGAGTTTGTTTATGGCTGGGGTCCACCAGACTGGACGCTTGCCTTTGGTACAAAGAGTCTTTGTTTTGCTTGGGATTGCCTTATCCATGCAGTCCTGCAGGTGCTGGTAGAAGGCGTTTGTAAGTGATTCAGCGGCTTGAGTATTGTTTTCCGCCTCGGGGCCTGAAAGGAGACCACACTAGTCTTTAGAAGTGTGAAGTCGGCTTTTGAGAAGTTCTTTACTGTGGTCTTTTTATTTCAGGTGGGGTGGGATGAGGACCTCCAGCGAGATTAGTTTGTGATCTGATCTCAC